>NW_010529643.1:28355-62717 GCF_000687285.1 Phaethon lepturus
ATGACACCTTCAAACTACAGCCCCAGCGTCTTGCCCTCACTCTTACCAAACTTCTTGAGCCCTGCCCATCTCTTAACCATGTAGTATTAAATAAAAACCTGCCCTTCTCATAGTTTCTTCTTCCCAGTGTTACCATTCCCTCCCTCCTTCCCAGTAAAGCACCGTGTGCTGCTGACAGCAGTGTAGGACCAGATTTTGATAAGAATATTTGTGCTCAGGCAGTGTTTTGACAAGCTGCCAAAATTCTGCAGACGACAAAAGCAACGAGAGAAAAAGAATATCTGTTTTCAATCTTCTGTAACTGAGCTAAAAAAAACACCCTAGGATTTCAAGCAACAAAGAAAAAGCACTTTTTTTGGCTTTGTGGTTATCTCTGTTGAACTCCAAAGACCTGCAGTAAATAATAGACTTAAGAGAATGCCCTTTAAAAAATAATAGAGGTACAAAAATCTTTTATTATGAAAAGTATTAGGTAACCTAGCCTCGAATAAAAGGACATCAACCACAGACTCTTGGTGCCCTTAAAAAATAATTAAAAGTGTAGTTCATCAGGCAGCAGCAGTAGCCAACACTACAAAAGTAGATACTTCTCCTGGTCTACCAACTATCTGCAATTAAAATAACGTTTCTTGGGGCTGTATCACCTCTTTCATAGCTTGTTTTTTGCTTGTGTGTCCGTCCCCGTCCCCGCCCCCAAAGATAAGGCAGGGAAACAAGAGGGAACCAGCTGGGAGCTCAAATTCAGAAGAAAAGATAGACAAAATCTCTGAATCAGTAGCTACGAGAAGTGCAGCCCCTGTCACAGAAAACCATCACAATTTCGATCTTAAGTGTTCACCTACAAAGTAAACTGTGCAAAGGAATCTCCACGGAGGTTTCTATGGAAAATATTCTACAATGCAGGTTCAAAGAGCTGCGGGAGGGAACAACTGTCAAAGTCCCCAAACTCTGTGTAATGTACAACACCGAAACCTCCTTGTTCTCATGCTCAAAATATTAAACACAGTGAAAAAGCAGCCCCCCTTCTTCAGCAGAATTACATTAAGGAGTGTTTTAAGAGTCTAAAAATGTGGACTAAACAAGATGATAACTAATTGTTTTAAAGCCATGTGAATGACTTAGTTTTCACTGATGCTGTCAAATCATGCTCTTGGCATTCACAAAACATCCACACAGAGGCATTTTTCTTCAAAACTTTCATTAGTTAAATGTACTCAACAGGTTTGATTTGTCTCTGAATTGTAGAAGATTAATTGCTCTGAAACATCAATATGCCATTAGATTGTCCT
This sequence comes from Phaethon lepturus, assembly GCF_000687285.1. NCBI lineage: Eukaryota > Metazoa > Chordata > Aves > Phaethontiformes > Phaethontidae > Phaethon > Phaethon lepturus. Next base: position 29,645 of record NW_010529643.1, read on the forward strand.
AAACCAGCCAGTAATGTGTTGGTAATGACTCAACAGGGAAATTACATCTGCCTTCCTCCACACATCTAGTCTTCTCTTGGGACAGGGACAAAACGCACATCCTTAGCCTAGAAACTCCTTCTTGAAATTAAAGCATTTTCCCCCCAAAGTGTCTGATCAGCTACTAGAATGAAATGTATTTTGCTAAGTATAGACAGAAGACTGTCTCTTATACAGCTATGACTTGGTCCATTAACATCTTCAAGAACTGCAATCAAGTCCTCAGCTGGGCCTAAAAACCAATTGGGGATGTAATAGGAATTGCAGAGCACAGAAGTGACACAGCTGGATGCAGACACAATGTGGATGTGGAGAACCGCTATACAGCTGTTTCCCCTATGGTGATCAGTGGTTGCTAAAAAGGGGGACCAGTGTGTCCTTTGTCCCCCTCGTAAACCTGCCCTAGCAGTGGTACGGGAAAGAAAAGCTACCCAACACCGTGCAAGAGGAAACCACCTCTCATCCTTGAAATCAAGCATAGGAATAATTTAGTCAATAGATTATTTGGTCACAAAAGAGGTGCAGGCTAGTTCTCCAGTCTAATATACTCAAGAAAAAAAATGGCTGATGTTTAACTGTGCTTTCAGCATGAGCTTGGTAAACACATTGAAGAGTACCGCTGGATCCTCTATTGGAAGGATGGGATAAACTCCACCAAGAAGTTGAAGTTGGAAAATGTTATTTCATCCTCTGTCATCACTTCATTAGGTTTCTCCCTATTGTTGGAGGCTGTAAGAGTTTTTCCTCTAATGAGTTTTATTTTGTGAGTCATTAGGCTGCTTCCTTTGTAGTTCAGAATCCTACCTGTGCTTATACCACAAGCTTGACTTTAAGCAACAGGGTAAAAATCCTCTGGGAGCAAAGCATCTTTTTTGATACACTTTTGTTATCCTTGCAAGTAGCAGGCAGTACTGTGGGATCCACCCCAGACAGTCGTCCCAGCCTGTCTGGGCAGACAGTGGAGAAAAGGTGTTTCTGCCATTTGATGCACTTTATCCTGAAATAGGCATCTAAACCAGGCCAGACATCAGCCTAAAAGTGCCCATTTCTCCCCACTGATTATAAAGTGGAAGTGACCAGCTCAACCTTAGGTAAGATGAATATTACCTCTATCATTTCTTCCTGGTCTAGACTAATTTCTGCTTGCCTTTTTTTTTTTTTCTCCTGTCACTGAATAGCATAACCTGTACACTTCTAAATTCTGTTTGCTCTTCTTCGCCAATTCTCTTTGCGTGGAATTACAGGCTCCAATATCTGTTTTCCACCGCCAGAGAATCATTCTTACCAAATGTCAGTTGGATTCGCTGCATGAAAAATACAGTTTAAAAACAAACAAACAAAAAACCCTAAACACAAACCACCACCACCCTAACCCAACCAATGAACACAAAAGCTAATTATAAATGTAACATTTGGATCCAAGGTTTTGGTTACAGACAAACTTCAGGATTTACTTTGATCAAGGCAGATGAAAGCCAATCCTGACAGCAAAAATCCAAGCAGATGACTTGTTTTTGCAGAATCCTGTCTGCATACAAATTGCCTAAAAGCTTATGATGCACCCAATGCAGGGACTCAAGTTGCTGCAGAAGGGTGATAAATAGATAAAGACCTAGGTTTTATTTATTACTACCCACGATAGGTTTTCATCATTATTTTTCATACTCCTGGGATTTTTGCATGTACATTATACATGTATATTACTATGTTAACTCCTTTTTGGCTTTTAGCTTGCCTAGATACTTCCTGCCTTTGGAGAGGAGTAAAGAAAAGGCTCCATAGGGAAGATCAGGCTCAAACCACTTATTTCTCATGTTCTCCTTCTTTAATATCAAGCAGCTGAAATAGGCTTTATATGTATCTTAGCAGTCAGGCCTCAGCAGATTGCTAACAACAACTATAACTTGCTGTTTTATCTGAGGTATTTATAGTTTCCGAAGGGAGGGACTATGTCAATTCACACATTTGATGGTTAATGGTAAAGACAGAAAGAACAAGAGGAGGAGAACATCATGGTCACCCACAAAAACACATACATGAAATTAACAGGACTAAATTAGACTTTCTGAAGAAAGAAGTATTTTATGCTGTTCTATGTATGCTTCAGTGCTTAAATCAAACATATCTGAATTATTTTTAAGAAAAAAATAATGATCATCTATAAAAATCTAAATTCTGAAGAGCTGGAAACCTCAGATTAATTTAGTCAATTACCAAAAAAACATATTCTCCTATTTCTTGCACTTCTTCATTAGAAATACTACATGGGCCAAGCAAATGAGCTGATGGATTGACTATTTAAAGCAACGCAATTTTCAAGGTCAGGTTGGAGGGGGCTTTGGTCCACTGCTTTTGGTCCACCACTGCAGGGGGGTTGGACTAGATGACCTTTAAAGGTTCCTTCCAATCCAAACTACTTCAAGATTCTATGATAAACTCTTTTCAAAAAATACAGTCATATGTCTAATGAAGTCAAGAATGTCACATACTCCTCCTTTTAGGGACACTCAGCCTTTAATCTCATGCTTCAGATCACTGCAGGCAAGTGTAGGAAATCTGTCAGCCTTCACATACCCTCACAAGCTGGGAATTCAGTTGTACGCTCTAAAAAGAAGGTATCTGGACATCCAGCACGAGAGCAACGAGGCGATGCATGTAAAGAGTCTTAGTTTAGCTCATTTGGTAAAACTTGCGTCTAGCAGGATGTTTAAAAATGAAGTGTTTGTTCCTCAAAGTAAATCATTGAAACATTAAAGCAGAGTTTTAAAAATATTTTTTCTATCATTTGAGAATTTACATTTTTATGTCACTCTGTATTTACAAGCAGCTTCTCTACCCAAACATCAATTTGACATTAAAAAAACATACATATCAAAGGAATGATATGCAGAACAATCACTGAGCAGTGAGCGGAAATTAATTTTAAAAATAAGTCTGTTTGAATAGATTATTCTCGCAATTTAAACATGTACTTTTTCTTAGGAAAAAAGTAACATTAACATTACATAGATGACTTTCCTCCAGACGCTACCAGTTGTTAGGTAAAAGTATCTGTTGCTGTACGTTTATGCACATAACACAGAAGACACAAAACTAATACAGAAGATAAAGGAGAAACAGATCATTGATTAAACTGTTGCACCCAAAGAGAGTTTTCAAACTTCACAGAGTTGTTCTAATGCAGTCTTAGTGACCAGCTGAAAATTCACATATGAAGAGATTTATGGCTAACATTTTTCTGTCCAATTCCCTTCCTAATTCATTTGTCTAATTTCACTTTTAACAGAGATGTTACATATCTACAAATCCTATGAATTAAAAACTGAGATAGTGGGTTCCAGCACTTCCAGAGAAAATAGGAGACATAAAAAAAAATATGACTTATTATTGAAAATGTTAACCAGACCTTTCTCCAAGTAACAAAAACACTGTACCGCTTATTAACTCATTTCAGTCGCAAAGACTTAGGCTAACTGGCAATACAGCCCTAGATTTAAAAAAATCTCTGAGGCTGGAGACTGAGCAGGAGGGGGAGCAACTTACTTTCGCTTTAATTAAGATGTACTAGCTACTAAAGGGAGGAAATTTGAAAGGTTTCTTTTAATCACTGAAAGTTTTCAACTAGATTTCAATAACACATTTCAATTTAAGTGAGTAAACTGCAAAACCATTTGAGAATACATAATTATGGTTATTAAAGGTATACCTCTTTTTTACCCAAGACAAACATGCCTTAATTGCAGTCTCAGTGCATGAAAACTCCCTAGTACATTAAACAGAAAATTATAAAATTCCATTAGCTTTTCAGCAGAAATGTAGATTAAATATGGAAATTTAGATGCAAAAATTGTGAAAACTAGGTGAACCATCTCCGACTAATGCTACGAGTGTATATATTGCCTTACAGTTCTTAACACAGCACTACAAAAAGCAAACAAAACCAGGTGCAGATAAAACCAATTTTTTAAAGCTTTTTTTCTCTAAAAATTATCAAGGTAGATTATGAGCAAAATAAATGAGTAAAATCAAGGTAGGTTATGAGCAATATTATTCAGTAGATTATCAGCAAAATCAAATAAAATGAGATGATCAAAAATATACCTCACAAATTATCTTCTCACACCATCCAGAATATATTGCACAACAAATTTAAGTTTAAATCTAAGCTAGAGACCAGACCAAGGTTTGCATATCTTTTAATTTAGCACACAACATGTTTTGGAAAGGATTGTGGGCTGGAGGTAAAGGCATTGTAGATGGAAAACAGGCATAATGCAAAACCATAGAAGAATAGTTAAATTGAATGGATTATGGTGGAACATTGCACTAACAACCTGACAAAAATACTACATTAAAGACTTTGAGCTTCTAAAACTATGTTTTAGAATGTATGTTTTAAAAATATTTGAGATACCTAATCAAGTAGACATATGAAAAAGAAATGTCCTTTTATCAGACTGATTGCCCTACTTCACTGGATCTTGTATAGGTATTCACCAGCAGTTTGTTCAAGAAAAGGCATTTGCTCTCAGACTCTCTTTAATATTTTCTTACAATGTTTTAATATTTCCTTACAATGAGCTGACAGCATCCCAGTTATTACAGTAACACCATTTAAAGCCACGATTCTGTTTACTCTTTCCCTACCAGATTCAAAGGAAAAGTTAGCCCTCAGTTCTCATATTAACATATGGAACTAGCTATGCAACCCCCCAAAAAGATGGAAAATGGGTTATTACTGAGTTAGTATCTAAGCAGATACTTATGTACAAAACATATGCATCTACAAGCAAAATCAAGATACTTAGGGGACACTTACACCTCTAATAACGCAGTCCTAACCACACCAAAAAAAGGCAAATTAAATTAAATTAAAAGAGAAGATGCTGGAAATGGATAATTAGAAAACAACCATGATCCAGAAGATCCTACCAGCTTGCAGCTGTAGTGACTAACAGAATATTGACAGAAAGCAGCCAACCCTATCCACCAATTACACATCTGTTTAAAAAACTGCAATGAAGACATGGCCTTTCAAACCAACATTCATGTCCAAACAATTTTCTCCTCTTTGAAATAGAGCAGGGATGCCACTACATGTTGATGCATGTCAACGGCTTTTGGGGTGAAAAAGAAGAGTGAGAAAAACATGAAACAAAACCAAATACATGCTCCTCTGCTGGGAAAACATGTCCAAAACCCCCAAACCCCCTAAAAATTTCCATGCATGTCTAATATACATACAGAGCGTGCACAGATATACACACACACATATGTGGGTATGTGTCTGTGTACAGTGTGTATATGTATAAAATAGCTATATATGTATATAACATTAACAAAATCTCAAAAACATACAAATAGATATTTCTGTATATGTTAATATGCTTATATGTATATATATTTATATATGTGCACGCACACACACAAAATCTCAGCCATGCCTCCTTCCTCAAAATTTGCATCCAAAGAATAAGATTAAGTTTTGCTGAAGAGATAATAAATAAAGTATTACTTATTAATACGTAATTCACATAGTTTGGACTGTTACCTGTTTCCACAGCAGAGCGCATTAATCACTCTTATTTCCAGTCCTCTTTTTCACACTGCTGCTTAGTACTGACAAGCCTGGAAATGAGGAGAGCTACACCGTATTCCTCTCCCCAGCGCCCCAAAAGGCACTAATTAATTCACAGGCCATAGCTCAGAAATTTATGAAAGTGAGTATCTGAAACTTAATTGAAGCAAAGGAAGAACTCTTCCTTTTTTGACTTAGAGGGATTACTCACTGGCCTCTCTAAATTTCTAACTCAACTGCTATATTGTATTATTTGATTCAACTGCTAAATGTATTTAAAGCTATCAAAACATGAGAAAAATGTCAGAACTGAAAGTCCTTACAAAACAAGGAACATCAGCTTTAAGTATTACTTAGACCCAAAGAAAATTAAGCTCTCAGATTCTACCCTACACCACGCTCCCCACCCCATCCTTTAAAATCATCGTTTTCTTGAAAACGCAGGCTTTTTACTCCACGTGTCAGGCGTTGACCCCCAACTTCTCATCATGAACAGGCAGTAGGTGAAGTACATGAGCAAAAAAAGAGCATAAATAAATTATTTTTTTAAATGAAAACAAGCAGTGGATTTGGGGAAAGCGTGCAGTAACCAGGTTATCTCCAGTTCACCAGGCCATCCCAGCCGATGCACTTCAGAAGCGCTCCCACCCAGCGGGGAGACGGGAGGGTTACCACCGCCATGTCACAGATGCAGAGTTTCATACAGCTATACAACACTACGGGAAGTCAAGCAGAGTCTGAGGGCTTCATCTGAATCCTACCCCAAGGTTTCCACTAACTGAACTGGGACTTTATTTACTGAAGTGGAACAAAAAATGCGCAACAGAACCGGCAAAACGTAACAATGGATTCGTCCTCATCAACTTAACATCTGGTTTCTGAATTAACATGGAAGGAGTTGTAATTGTTAAACCAGAGTAATCACAACAAATAGCAAGAGCTCCCCATCTCCAGAGTGACTGACTTGATTTCCTACAAGTTACTGCTTTTTGCTTGCATCTATTTACCACTTTTTTTTTTTTTTTTACAAATACCGAACACTCAATTCTATCCCAGGCAACCTGAGTTTCTTGGTTTTGTTGATTAGCACAAGTCAACTGGCTTAGTTTGGTACGTCAGAATTTCATACACCGTAAAATGCCTCAGTACGATACGTATTTTACGTACAGTTTACCATATACGTGGTCCCATGCATACAGGTGTCCTCCTTCTGGATGAATAAACAAACACTCCTTGGTAATCTGGTTAGGACAAGTTTTAAATGTAAAAAAAAAAAAAAATCAAACCCCACAACTCATGAGAAATAAAATATGCCAGTTCCCAAACATCATCTGTTCAAAGTGTCACAGTCATCTAATCTGCAGTTTTTTCTCAATTAGAGAATAAATTTCCCTATATGTTCTAGGTCATGTACAAGCTGAAATTGTTCCCCTGAACAGTAGGGCAATATCTTATAAAAATGCATAAATGAAACCAGTTTCTGCTTTCTTCAAAAGCAGTTTACTGACAGAATCAGAAATATTAAAACTGTTGGCAAAAATTCTCCCTTTTTTTCTCGTATCTCAAAACCTGTTTGCGTTTATACAAGCAGAACTGAATCTAGTGGTGAAGACTGATTATACTATCAAGAGCCCTAAAATAAGGACGTATGCTTATTAAACTGTGAATTAAAATTAACAACGGAATTCAAGATACTGGAATCTACTCCATTGCCAAAATACTACACTATTTTGATGAAAATTTTAACCTCATCCTTGCTCAAGTGATAGAGCAGGATGGCAGTTAAACCAGGCCTTTGTATAAATTTCAGTGCTTGGGTTAAATGAAGTGGAAAGATTGGACTTTATTCCCCTTCCCACACAATTCATGCTCTACAAATAATTGGTTTTCACTTCCTGGTGCGCTGCAGGTCTGTCCCAACTTGCTCCGTTGTAACAACCAACATTGGTAGGGCAGATCATGCCCTTTTCTCTTACTCATTCCATCTAGTCTTCTACCCTTTCAACAAAATATATTTACTTTTTACTATTTTTTTTTCTCAATCTCATTTCAAAACAGGTTGTTTCTTCTCTATCTGACCTTTTTAAATTAGATTTAATAATCCAGGAAAGTACTTCTTAGCACAAGTGGGCAGAAAATGCTGTATCTAGATGAAAACATTTGCTTGGAGAGAAAAAAAAAAGGGACTAAAAAAAAAGTGTGTGCAAAAAGCATAAAAAACGGAATGAAAGTGTTTGCTCTGATGGTGCAGTTGTACAGGGGTCTTGAAATCTCCAGTTTATTTCCCAATCACTCAACTGGAGATACTCTAAGTTCGCCACTGGGCTGAGATGGTATGAAAACGATAGATATACAGACACAGCCAAGAATCCCTCTGCAAACATCTCAGATTTTTTCTCACTTGTTTCTGCTTCCCAATTTTCTCCCAGTTATTTCTGAGCCAGATCAAGTTCACCACGCGGGCTGCACAGACCTCCCTCTTCCTTTCCCCATTTCCTTTCTGGTTTTAAACTAATAGACTGACGTAGCTCCCCTTCTCTGTTAAAACGCTGTGTTTATTCCCAGTTTAACATAATTCTTTTTTTTCTTCGTAAAATTAATCTCCAGCACGCTCAACGGAAGTTTTCCACATGTTCTACTTGGATGAGTGTGTACTAGTTAGTGGGTCCTATTTTTAGCTGTTTTGCCTTACTTTACAGTTTATTTCCTTAAATAGCAATCTGGATATCGACATAGAGCTACGCAGATGAAAAATAAAACATATTCCCTGTTTCACATACATTTAGGGCCATGGAATTTTAAGTTTATAAATAGGAATATCTGAACTGAGGAGGAGTGAAATTTAGCATCGTAAGAATAAACTAAAAATTTTATTATTATGACTTGGCAACTTATAGAGATTTTTTTCATGGGAAATCAATCCACTTAATTTTATTTTTTTTTTTAAATGATGGAGCTGCAGCAGCTGCTACGGAATTTACCATTAATCTTAATTATACGATAAGCTTTATTTTGAATCCCCTTTAAAGTTGAGGTACCTCAACTGAAGCAGACAGGATCTCCCTCTGGAGGCCTTCAGAGGCATCTTCCTCTACTCTCCTGACAAGGTAGGAAACTTCACTTGATTGCACAACATGTTGGCTCCTGCATGCAAACTCAGCTTAAAGCTGCTCGTTCTCTCCTTCCCATTCCCCATCACCCATATACTGACTTGTATTTCACCCCCTGTCAACAATGCTGATGCAACCTAGATCAATGAAATGATTGAGGTAAAAAAAAAAAAAAAATCTATTTTAAAAGCTATTTTCAGCCCAGATCATGACAAAAATCTCATTTACAGAGTGAACCATAAAACTGCACCAGCATAACTAAGAGGAGCAAATGGCAACACCAAGAAATAAAAGCCACAGAAGGAGACCTCCGTGGGCGGCATAAATTTCCTAACGGGGGTTTATCTCTGAATGGTGACACCAATGGTGAATAGAATCGGTATGGCTTCACCATACTGGTAGTTGGAGTGTGAAACACTACAATGAAGACACAAAAGAAAAAGAGGTTGCCACACCTCACCTAAAATCAGAAGAAAGTGCAATTGCTACTGGTTTTGCAAAGCTCTGCCCAAACCAGGGAAAAACGGTCAGCTTTCTGATGAAAGTTTCCTGTTCAGTGAAGCTGAGATGAGGGAAAATCAGACGGTATTTTCAATTATGTTAGTAAGTCATTTAACCACCTTAGTTAACAACACTGGAGTAACTTCTTTTGCAAGGCAGACATATCAAACATAAGACCAGGAGGAGCTTCACCATGTCATGGAGCTTGCTGGTTTTCATGGCTTCGATACAAGTTTGAATTAACCAGAATTCCCTTCCATGAACAATGCCATGCATTTACCCGTGCACTTTCCTGATGGGTTCGTTTCAGGTTTTCCCCTTCTCTTCCTTATCTGCATTTTCACTCTACATCCTAGCAAGCTAATCTTCCATAACCACCTAAGCATCCCAGTGACAACCCTTGCACTTAAATCTACCTTAATCTTTGAGAAATTGGTCATATCGTCTATATGACAATATATAACAAGGTGGGTAATATAAAATAAACCCCTTCTCCTGTGGGGATACTTCTATACTGCCAGTAACTTCCAGAACATACTCATTGACTGCAAATGGACTTCCCATTTTTACAGTACTTTTTATAGTACTTAAGTGGGAAACTTAGTCAAGACTGAGACTGGATTTTTTTTTCTTTGACTTCATTTTATGTTCAGTATTTTACAGCTTTTTACTAGAATCGTTTAATGAAATGAATAATTTAAAGAAGATATTTTTGATGATGGTGATATCCAGATCACACTTCTGCTTCACAGGAATGCAGACAGTGCAGTAGACATTATAATAGAAACATCAATAAATCAATCTTTTAAATTATTTAATACTACACAATGCCATTAAATAGTCACATTCAAAAGTAACTTAAGTAAAAGACGAAAGCAGCTATGTGTTCAACAGGCAACTGTTATCTTGCTTCTTTGTGCTGTGAAAATAAGGCATTTTAAACTACCAATTTATCTACTAGTACATATCAGTAAGTATTCAGCAACAAGGTACAATGCCCTCCTTGATAGGTTCTAAATACCTGTTTCTGCAGTGTCAAGTACACAGTTATTTTAGTAAAGTAAGATTCCCAAGTATCTGTCTTTTGAGTAAAAAGTTTCAAGAGGAAGCTGATGATCTAGCTGTTGACAAAATGTATTTTTTAAAATTGGCATTATAATTAAGAAAATTAGTATGAAGGCAGTCACAAACCACGGAGCATTTCTCTTGTAATAACTCATTATGCAATGTTTTAAACTAAGTGTTCATAACTAACCATTTTCATCTTCAGAGAAATGGGGATCAAAATAAAACTAGGATAATATTTTTGTACCTCCAGCAGCAACACAAAATCATAAGTTAGATTCCTGCACGGCAATATTCTGGATCTTTGCTATTGTCAGTGAATATGAAAAGTTTGAGAAGAAAACATTATAAGGAAGATGGTTTCAGGTAAGCGACATTTATATACCTCAAACTAACGAAAAATTAAGAGGACAGGTGCTGCACGAAGAACTAGGTACCCACTGCATATTATTAAAATAAACCAGTCACAGATAACAGCATATATTACAAAGAGAGAGACACCTGTAGATTACTAAAAAATAAAATTCAAAATGAAAATGAAACAAAAGATAAAGCACAGACACAAGACCAGAAAGAGATGAGAAATACTGAGACTAACGTCATTTCTTTCAATATACTGACAATTATAAAACAAAACTATTTTAGAAGAAATGATGCCCACTGCACAAGTTTACTGAACTTAAATGCTACTACTGAAATTATCTCAGTTAAAATCCACCGTTCTCAGACACATTTGCCTTTACAGAGAAATCTGGTTTTACAGATATATACTTATAGTTCACAGGCTTAATTTTCTTACAATACTTACTGCTTCACTGATTCTCTAGAACTATGTCTTCGACAAAACCCAAAGTCTAGTCTAACTCTTATTTCCCAGGAGTTTCCTCTCAAATCTGCTAAATGCAAGATTTCAAGTACGTACTGTGGCTAGTCTGCCTCTCAAGGTTTTTATATGCCACTGCCCTCCATCAGATTTATTACTCCCCACATAATCTAATATAGAAAGAATTCACCCGATTGGCTAAACTGCACAGTGAAATGTTTCTATATAAAGCAATATTTTGAGCTTCCAGTTTGGGATGTTCCATGAACACGACACTTTGAAGGAAAAGAAAATTTCCATCTACGAGTAAATAGAGAGCTACACTCCAAACGTTTTCAGCTATTTGAGATATTTTTAAACATCTGCATTTCTTATCAGCATCAGTGCGGTTCAAACTGGAGAGAAACGCGAGATTGAACCAGTGAGAAGCTCAAAGGAGGGAGCAGCCACTCCTTCTGCTCCTTCTTGCTGCCTACCCAGGGTCAGGTAAGAGATGGGGGCTATGAAGAGAAGAAACGAAACACAAAAAAGAAAACACTCCTGCTCATCTCCCAGCACCTTTCATGTTCATGCAAAAGCCTTCTTGCAATGGATGACCTCTATGCTGTGGGTAATTTTGAAATGCACAAGCGATACAAGTGGGAACCCAAAATACAGAACCAGGGCGGGAGCAGGGGGACAGAAAGAAAAAAGGGGGGTGGATGGAATGGCACAGGTGATTTCGGGACATGGTTTAGTGGTCATGGTGGTGTTGGGTTGACAGCTGGATTTGATGATCTTACAGGTCTTTTCCAACCTGAGTGATTCTGTGATTCTGTGAAGTGCAAAAGCACTGGAGTGAAGGATGGGGGAGAAAAAGCGTCGAAGAAACATGAAGAAGTGTAAATACCAGAACTTTTGCCCTCCGCCTCCCAAGGTCACCTCAACCAGTTGACAACCAACACTTTGACTTGTCTACACATCCTAAAAACTTCTACTAACATCTTTAACTAACACCTGTATTTTTTTAAAATCATCTTTCCTTGTCTAAAACGGCCATTGATTAAAGCAATCTTCTAACAAAGAGAAATCAGTTATATTCCAGCATCAAAGAGCTACACTCACCTTTGTTCTCATTAAAAGCGCCTCATCTACACTTATTATCTCTTTATTTATCTATAAGAGAAGTGAAACGGCTTAGGTGTTCATTACAAGATGCGTTTTCCCTGTTTTGCGAACAACATTTTTTAATGCCTATCATACAGTGCGAGTACTCCTGCAAAAGTCAGCTGAGTCTTGTGTAAATTCAATCCACCAATATACTTAGTGAATGAAAATACAATTCTCTTTCCCATGCTATTTTGATTCATACTTTCCATGAAGATATTAACAAAATCAATCACGAAATGCTTGACACTTTGTTCTTCTACACAGCAGTCTTGAACTGGTAGAACTGCCCTACCGAAAGTCATTTTCATGTAGTGGGAAAGGGCATGGGAAAGATTAGATCTGTGAGATTTGCTTTGAACAGTGAGTGAAACCATGAGCATTCAGACAGTTATTTGTGAGTGAATTGTTCTTGCTCTCCAAATACCTTGTTCAGGTTCTTATTTAACATGCTCTTCTAAGGTAATTAATACAACATTTCAGGTGATCTAAATGCTAGGTAGGACTTGGTAACTCCCTACCGAGCACCAACACAGTCACCTTTTCGGGAGCAGAGCAGATCGCCCCCAACTATCAGGGGAAATTATGTATATTACAGCAGAAGAGAATGAATGCACCCCAGAATGGATAATGCACACTCAAAAACTAAATTACTGGGAAGAGGGAGGAGAGGGAAAGCAGTAATATCTTACAGAAACCTCTGGCATCAACAGCAAACTGCTCCATCGGGCTCCCTGTTAGCAAGTCCCATTGCTGACCGATTGTCATGTGGATGAAGCAAAAGCTGACCAGATAAAAGAAAGTGATAAAAAAGAAAAGGGACACCCAAAAAACGTAGGGGAAATGGGTGCTTTGGAGAGGCACCTTTTTCTTTCCACTGGCTATAGAGGGAGTTTGGGTGACAACGTAAATGACTAACCTTGGTATCAGTGAAATGAAGTGACATGAATCCCACCTTACCTACTGCTTTCAGAGGTTTAAAAAAGCTATTATCTTCACAATACAATAGCTAAATTTCCCTCTATGTTAGCTGTATGTATTGCATAAATTTTATGTAAAACAATTTGGTTCAGCAAAGCAATTTTTTAATTAATTTTTCATGTAGCTTTTCTCACACAGTTTTCACCTCAAAAAGCACTATGGCTTTATATTCGCAATGATGGTTAAAAGCATTTCAAAGGACAGATATCATCTCTATTTATTTGCATCATAAAGCAGTTTCTTGAAGGCAAAGCATGATAAAAGGAATATGAATTCTCTAATGAAAGAAGCATTAATATTTGTATTTACAAAATTGTTAAGTATTTAAAAGTAATCATTCAAAGATTGCTTGAGAAATGTTGCATGGACATGATATAGGAACAATGTGAACCTAAGTGGCAAGAAGATCCAGCCAGAAAATTACATCAATATCAAAAACCAAAGATCCCTTTCCCTTAAAAAAAACCCACAGTTTAGACTATTTTTCCATGTTGTCTGTAACAAAACAGATGAAGCTCAGTCCATTATTACCAGACACTTTTCCAGATACATCTGCTGTACCTCAACTCTGAAGTTTATTAGTTCATGACTTTATTAGAGAAGCCTAGGAGTAACCAGGTAAATGGAACATAGTTCATTAGCAGCTCTGAACAGAATACACCCTAATTCGGTGTTGCAACATGCAAAGTGAATGGAATTAGGGAAAGCAATTTTAGATAATGAAGTTTTAAATACTTTATATTCTATTAAGCTGCTTCCAGACTGCATCAGACAAAAGACAGACAGACAGAATCAGATGCAGAGTTGATTATCCCTCTTTTAGATCTTTCTAGTGAAATAGCCTGTTCTATTGGTAAATTGATTCACAAAACTAATACTGAGGTTTAAAATGAATAAGTTCATTGAATTGCTGAATTATGGCCACATACATTTTTTTCTGAGAAAAATTAGGGTACTGGCTTTGATAAAATTGTTGGACACAATAACTACAAAGTGTAAAAAAAAAAAATAAAGGTGGTGCAACCATTGAAAATATGCATCTTATTTCAAGATCATCCATGAGTTTTTATTCCCATACAGTCCCCACAACCATTGACACATTCACTGGGAAAAAATGCTGGGCACTGCCAAGGTATATTGTTTATTGGCATAGAGACCAAGAGCTCAAATGAGTAGTTCCATCAGGTATGCATTCAGCATAAACCAAACATCGCTTGCCACGAAATGATGCAACAAATGTAAAAGCAAAAAGAAAAAGAAGCTGCGAAAGAGAAGCAAATGCAACACGGGCATGGGAGGAGATTTCTAGGGCGCTAACTCAGGCCACAGCAACAAAATACCGACGGTGGAGCCCGCCGCTGTTTATCGAATCGTTTTTTTGTTGGGGTTTTTTTTTTTGATGCTGTCAGAGGTTGGCTGGCACCCGCTCCCGACAGGTGCGGGAACGTCGCAGCCGATGCCAGTCCAGCCCTGCTGACTCACTGCGGCAGGTGCTGCCCATCAATCCCCCCCCGAAAAGGGAAGGTGACCCCTCCAGCCATGCCACCCATGGCCGAGAGACAAAGAGACGCTGTAAGTGCCCGTCGGACACCCAGCCAACGTGCTGCACCCAAAGGTGCTGCTCTGGGGTCGCCTCCTTGAAAACTCACCGACAGTTTCTCTACATCCTTTTCTTCTGGTTAAACACGTGCGATAAGAAAAGGCGTCTGTGGATGCATAACCAGGACTGCAGACATTTCACAAGCCCCGCAGTAAAGAGCTACTTCAGCAACTGAGCTTTCCAAAAGGATAGCCAGTTCTTACCCCAGTACAATAAACCATGTAATTCTGCCACCTCTGTTTGTAAAACAAAATTTCTCTTAGAGGCAACAATGCTCATGTAAAAGAAGCTATCTTCTTTTAATTGTTTTTCCAATTAATTGGTTTCCAAGGCTTTCCTCATTTCCTGCAAGGATAAAAGGGCCATATTCTCTATCACACCCAAGATTTTGCTCAGAATAAGAGCTTTCATTTACTTCACTCACTAAACTCACGAGAAGCTGTTCCTGAGAAAGGATTAAAGCTTCAGGGTTTAAATCAGCGGGGCAGATCTACTGAGGTCTTCTGCTGGGAGTCTGGGAGCTCAAAACAAAACAGAAACTGTCCCGACACCCTTCCCAGCAAGAAGTCTTTTGATCTTTCTTCCGTGGAGCAGTTCAGAAGCTCCACAATGAGGCAGAGAAGACCTCTCTTTATTCCACGCCAAAACCCACATACATTTGGCTACCTTTCCCCCTCCCAAGGGCTTCTATCCTGCCTCCAGCTTCTTTCACAAATCATCAGATAAGCCAGGCTCGTCCATGCCCTGATGAGAAAACAGGCAGTTCTTCCATGTACTGGCTTTGTAACAGCCAGGCATGCTGTTCTCTCTTTTGGAGAACGGTTTCTCTCTAGAAGGGGATCCAGGTGGTCCTCAGGGACTCCGGAGTTTGTCATACCTGCTTCCTCTTGCCTGGGAATGGCAAAGCTTTTGATCTTGGCCTGAACAGTCATAAACTGTTGTTCGGTGGCATGACAGAGCCATTAGCCAGTCGGCCTCCACCTCCTTTCCCTTTAGGTGGGCATAGAAAAAGGCACCAAACAACTTTGAACCCTGGAACTAATACTTTATTATAACACATAATATACCTATAAATAGTGAAAATTCAGAACTGCCAAGTGAAACATTTAAAAGCTTTGCACACAAAGTTCCCCCTAAATACCTACAGCCTTAGAGGCCAAGTCTCTGCTTTGTAGACCAGCAGCTCTCAGCGCTTTCCTCAACTGAACATGTTCTTCAGAAGCCCCTCTGAGCTTCTAAAAAGTCTCTCCGTCCATCACTTCTGTGGCTCCCCTGTTGTCCTGCAAATTCTGAAAAGCTAAAGGTACCAACTCCCCCTCCCTCCCCTCTACTTGCCAGAGAGCAAGAGGCAGAAAACGGTAAACAATCTGTCTTCTACTCTGTTCGCACACTCTCGTTCATTTGAAGAAAAAATAGACATGTGTACAGGTAACTATGAATAAATCAATTTAAATACTTCTACCATCTGCCATAGTGTTTCTTGTTTCCTGAAGCAACGAATGATCTGAAAGTCTGGTATGAGGTATAGTTGGCTCTTCTTGGAGGTCTGTAAACTACTCGTGAGAACAGAGTAGACAGTATGCAGAAGAGGTGTTAAGACAGATGTTAAGTCTCCCAAAGCAGTAAGTCTTGTACCTTCATTTTCACAGCAATCAAAATCTCAGCTCCTAAGAAATCACTGCTTTTTGGCAGCCTATATATTAGCAGGACGTGTATATTGGCCTTGTCCTTGTAAGATTTCTGTTTAAGAGAAAATAAAGTTACCCAAGCCCTTTGTTTTATTCTCCAACTTCTGCTCTATTCATGAGAAGAGACTGCTTTAAACACTATCAGATTTTCAAGAGCATTCAGCATCAACAACTCCCATTTTGGCATGTAAATAAGTTACTTTGGATTTTCTGGATGCTGAGTGCTCTTGAAGAGCTGCCCCAGCTACTACTTCTGTACCACTTCACGTACCACTCACTGGATTTAAAGATGACATTGATAGACAGACAATGCACTACTCAGGAGTAACTTTGATCGTTAGGCACACAGGGAGAACGGTTTTGTGACGTTACAGAAATACATTTCATAATGATACACTCTTCCTCACATCTCTGAACTTAAGTGTTTAAATTACATACTTTGTACAGATGTCAACAATGAAAATAAAACGAACTTCCCAAGTACCCTTATTTTTCAAACACTTGCACAATTCATCCTAGGTTGTAGCAGGTGATCACGAAACAGACTCACTCTTCTCTCAGTGCACATGGATACTTGTGTTTTAATTTTGCTCGTTTGATACTTTCTTGGTACTAGAACACTTGGGAGAGGCCATTATTGAATGGCTGAAGGGAATACGCCATGATTAAAATTGCACAGCTTTTGCTTCCAGGTCTTTCATTAGGAAGGTAAGAATTCATAATCTTCTGAAAACTAAAGAGGAGGCATGGACATTCCCAGCTGTTGTCATGGATACAGCTGCCGAGAAAAATGTCATTGTACCCCTGCAGATAAATGCATGTGCCAGCTGCTTGGGATACGCAGCGGTAAAACCACCGCAGATGTTAAACATTCTCACATGGCCATCAGGTTCCTCTTGAAATGTGCACTAAATTAAAAATAAATAAATAAATAAAAAAGATAAGTTATTTTTAATCGTAAAGGTTATGGCATGAAGGAAGAAAAGGCTAAGCGGTTAAAAAAAAATGTTGGCACTTTCATAGTTCATGATGTCATGGAGGAAAAAATATTATGGAACAATAGTATGAGTAAAAGATCAAGTGTCAGTCCAACTTCAAGTTATCTGGATTTTGTCAGTGTGTGTTATAACAGTATTGTTAACTACAATAACTGTATTTCTTAGGTCAATGGACGATTAAAACAACCCAAACAAATAAAAAAGAAAAAAGCAACAAACACACATTGGAAAATTCTGAACCAGGGAAACTCTGATCCTGATTAGACCATCTCATAGTGTCGGCATTTCTACTTGGACTAGGGCACTTCGAATCTCCTTCCACTTCAGCTTTACATCAACTATTTACTGGGGACATAGATCACAAAAAATGAAATGGTTGAAAACACGAGACGGTTCTTCCCCGCGCTATTTTCCACATCCACTGATCTCAGTCCTGGAATGAAGTAAGGCAACTACCAAGGATGCTCCTGGAGTTTTGCCGCACACCGGTTAGTGGTATTTCGTTGCACCGTGCAGGTGCAAATACTGTTCCTACAGAAAGCAGGCAAGGTTTCGGACTCTCCTCTCGCGGTGAAGTGGAAGCGCACAACTCCCTCTCCTTCCTGACGTAACCCTTCACATACGTTGCTCCTAAATAAGCACGGAGCGAAGCAAACGCAGGCTGCTCCTAGGGCAACCGTCGCCGTCAGCCAGCGAAGCACCAGAGGCGAGTTAGGATGCAGAAAGGCGAGTTTGGTGGCGAGCAAGACGAAGACAAACAAGAAAAGAGGTGGTGCAAAAAGAAGCCTTCAGCAGCGTGGAAGAAATCATCCCAAACTGAGGAGCTAATTCACCACTCTGCAAAGACCAAGGAAAGAAGGAAGCAGAACTGAGCACTGTTATAAATCTCTCCTCGTTAAGTATTTTGGGACAGGCCTAAACAATACAACGCTGTGTTTTGCAGAGATATGTGAGCTATCGCTAAATGAAGCACGTTGGAACTGGAAGCAAGATAACCGCTTTAGCATGATGTAACACCCCAGCTAATCGGCTCCCTTAGGAACAAAGCCCAAGGGGGCTGCACTGGATCCAGAAGGCAAGCAAGTTCATTTAGGGCTAGCTAGGGCACCTCAGCATGGCACGACTGTCCTCCAGATAGACACCTCCTTGGTGTATCAGCTGAAGTTGTAAAGCATGACACAATAAAAATAATCATCATCATCATCATTACCATCACCCCAGGAAGAGACGGAGTTTCACTGGAAAAGTACTTGTGAAGTACGTGCTATAAAAAAGAAAGTTGAGAACATCCAATTACACCCCAAAACGTCGGCTGTTTTACCGAAGCTGGAAGGGAGCTCCTCCATTCGAGGAGCAGGCAGAGCACGGATCCTGCCTTAGCACGGATTCCTACACGGCTGCTTTCACAACAGGTCATGATGCTTATCCCAGCCAAGAAAATTAGCTGTTGATCGGCGTTCTGCCATATCTGATCATCACTATGGCCCAGCATCCTACCCTGGTGTTCTCTGCAACACAAAAGTCCTTTGAAGCTATCCAGTTTTAAAAAAGAAAAGCCACAAGAAGAGAAAACAACTCTAAAGAACTCACTCATGGCAGCCATCCCTCCTTCCCACCACTGTAACCAGCAGACCTCACAGGCGTTTGACATAATGCCTAAGTGGTACACAACTTGACTAAAGAAAAAATTAAAAGGCATTTTAAACGAGCATTCAATAGATTCTATAGTACCTGACGCAGCTTAGGAGTTGTAACTTTCTCCTCAGGAATTAAAATGCTTTCTGAAGAATCCCCAAGCTCATTTGTGAGGAGAAACAAAAAAAAAAACCACCAAGAAAAAGGAAAAAAAAAACAACAATCTGGCCTTTCTGTTTTGACAGATAGGCTTTAAAATATAAGTTCATGTCGTTAAGTACAGATAATTACGGCATGAGAATGCACATTTCAGAACACACATGCCTTGCAAAATTAAAATGTCTTAATAGTTACAGAAAGGCTTCCAGTACTTGCATCCGCATCCCAGTCCTTTGATCCCACTAGCCTACTATGCCTTCCACGTTTGTGCAGCAGACGATTAGGGAAATAAATGTTTTTATATTAAAATAAGTTCTTATCCTCAGAAGACATACAAGGCTTAGAATATCATCATTTCACTCCTGAAAGATGGAAAGGGTTAGTCAGATTTTTAAGAAGACAGGCAGTCATGTTTTATTATTTGGACTCAAATAGCAGCAATTAAAAATATATTCTTAACTGAATGACATCATGAATTCGTGGGTAGGGACCCACCTGAGGAAAAATAAGGAAAACAAAATAGAGTGCCTCAGGAGCTACAAATTGCAGAAAAATAATGAAAAAATTCATAGGCAGAATGCTGCCCTCCAGGCAACATCCTCTCTTTTAAAATCCACCCACAGAATTAAGCATGTCCCATAAGCATCACTAGCTTCCAGGAGAAAAGCTGTTACAAAGCCATTACAACAGGCAATACCTGACACTATGCTAGAGATGGAACACCCCCACAGGTCACCCTCCTGACCAAGCCACCCCACGGTATTTCTAGGCACACACGTGCAGCAGCCAGCACACTCTGCAGGCACTTAAACCCTGTTTCTTGTTTGCTATGAACTTCCTCAGTGTGATCTGCTTACTATGAACGCAGAAGGTTAGGTGTGCACTAAGCATAGTGCACAACGCACTAAAAATCTCACACACTCTCTCTCCTACTCCAGAGATGCTCCTGATTTCTTTACATCTGGTTCTCTGTCCAGGAGGTTACACAAGTGGATCAAGTACTACGTCCTTCCTTGTTGGTGCACTGAACACCCTCCCCTCCACTGAGCCTTCATTTAAGCCTCTGTTGGCTGTGACAACACGTGAAGACACCCTGAAGCTACAACAGTTGTCCTTGTTGGCCACACTATGCCCACATCCAGTGGAAAAAAAAAGAAAAAAAAAAAGGAAAAAAAGACTTAGAGGTCACTGAAAGAGAGAGCCAAGCTAAGCGTTTAGTGGGATTTGGAGCTCCAGGTCTCCAAGACATTGCCCAAAAAACTGTTCCCAAGTTACTGTGCTGTTCGCAAACAATCCTCTACCTCCGCTTTGATCTAGCTTCAGAAGGAAGCTGTCCCACATGTTACGCTCCATTTAAACTGCCCTGATGAAACGTCCTGGCTGCCCGCTCCGTTCTTCACTCTCTTCCACGGACGCTTTTAGGAACACTAAGCGTATCCATCCCCATTGTCCAAATCCCAGGATGCTGACATTTCATACTGTACTCATCTCTATGCAACTCATGAAAATAACAAAGAAGATAAAAACCTCCCACCAATGCTGCCTGCCTATATGCAATGAACTCGGCACAGGTTGCCAAGAGACTGCAATGATGAGCAGCATTTAGTCTTGAATACTCTCAAATGGGCTTTACTATATATTAACTCCAAGCAATAAAACATCAAGACCATGTTCGTGTTTCAGTTTAGCATTAGTTTTTATAGACGATATATAAAAGGAGATAGTTGTAATAGACATGCTATGATGTTCTTAACGGGAACTATATAAACAGTGCTTCTATAATAGGCGCTACGCTGAACTTTGTCAGGGAACTGCCTGAACTTCAGACCTCATGCCTTGTGCTGCTTTTCCTGATTTTTAAACCTGAAAGAAACATCTGTAAAGATGAGAATAACTAATACATAATGGTTAAGGAAAAAAAAAAATCTGAGAATAAGCAATATTCAGATAGCATGTACAGAAATTCCCCCTGTAAGCGCTATTCCCTAGAGTAAAAATTAAGTGCAGATTCAGGCAAATTTAGGAGGCTCTAAAGAACAGAAAAACTTGGCCTATTATACCACTTAACAAGATACTGCTAGTGATTTTCAACCTTTCCATCTAAAAATAAGGTAATTTTGCAATTAAAACAAAAGCCACCATTAAATCTTAGGTGTCAGAACATTTTTCCTTATTTATACCTATCAGATGAATAATAATTTTATAGACTGCGTAGCTACCTAGAGAACACAAGTTCTATTACACGTGTTTCTAACACAGCAGTGCTACAGCCTTGCACATATTCTTAGGCATTCATCATTGATCAAATTTTTCAAGCAAAATTCAGCAGTCAACCATTTTTCTTCTGTGGATACTGCATATTATTTTTATCATACAGCTTAGTATAAATTTATTTTTGTGTAAGTTACATTACATACCTCCCCCATGAAAGAAAAACACGTAAGTGCTTTTCCGTACCCTGCAAAATTCTGCACACATCAAGAATCAGATGTTTAGTATCGTTTTAAGACCTTGGGGAGAGGAGTTGGAATCGGTATTTCTCCATCATGATACGATGTGGTAAAACTGATTAGTGGTATTAGCAACAACCGACAAAGTTTAAGTGGTCCAAGGTGAAGTAAAAGGGAAGACCAAGCTTGCGCTCAAACAAGAGACATACAGTCTTTCAACTAAACTGCATAGTTTGAGAAGTTTTATAATCACTTCCACGACAAATAATTTACAAGGGGGAAAGTATTAAAAGTATATCCAAGACAGAAAGGGTCAAGAAGCCTACATTTTATCAAGTCCCTATGCCAAGCATTTCTTTGCTGCATTTAGATGGGTCCAATTCTGTACCCTACTCATGACCTCTGAGTCATCTGTCACCACCTGCAAGAGGTGCAGAATCACCTCCAGTGATGTGGAAAGAATGGTGAAGATGGTGACAGACACCCTCAACTGCATCTTGACCAACTGCATCTTGGTCAAACCCTAGGTAATCAAACATGATGCAGAATGACATCAGAAACAAAAGTAAATGTGGAAATAGTTTAAGCAATCTCCTTGTGTAGGAAATTCTAGTTGCGTTTAGTTCCCAGTTCCCCCAAGTGCCTCTTAAAATTCTAGCTTTCAAATTTTAACTAAAGCAGCATACGAAAGGTCTTATGGCAAATAAATCACTGCTATAGTAGGGAGACTATTCGAAATAGCCATCAGTCCAGGGAGACTTAATTTAGAGAAGAAAGACTTTAGACCTTGATAAGGCATGACGTGATTCCATGCCATTGATCTGCAATCACATAGCTTTATCTGTAATGCAAACAAAAAGTTATTTAGAATATTCCTAATTAAGTATAATAAGTGTACACTGGCACATTACAGAATCTATAAATAGACAGCAACCACAGCATTTCACTGCTGCTCCATGTTGGGGGGGGCGGGGGAAGAAAGGCACTTTCCTTTTTTTAAGACCTTTCTTAAAGTTGTACCACTGAAAAGAAGTAATATTTTTTTTGCTTATGAAGGTATCTAACCAGGCCTTTAAATACTGGCAAATCTTCCTCAGCAGACACAGGTAATCCTTGACACTTGTGTAAAAGGAAGCGGGACAAAAATTAATTCAAAATAAATCAGGAACCATATTCCAGCAACTCGTAAGACATTCAGAGAGCCATGGCTCTGGGCAACCCAATGGTGCTTTGAAAACGTCCCTCCTCTGAGCATGGGGGTGGGACCAGATGACCCCCCAAAGTCTCTTCCAACCCAAATTACTATTATGATTCTGTAACAACCCCCGTAAGTATTTTTTTTCCCTAGAAAAAGTCCCTCTCTATAACCTCTCACACCTACACACAGTAATTTAAACTGTGGATTAGCTATAAATAACCTCGGTGTATATTTCAAAGAAAGGTATAATCATCCTTAGCATAAAATTCAGCAGAAGCTCATTTGCCTCTTGCCCTGGCTGTGACTTATTTTATTTTTTTTTACTCAAACAGAAAAATATAAGATTTCCTAGTCATTTCCAACACCTCACTGTGAGATAACCTCCCAAGGACACAGGTGTATCATGGGCTCAAAGGGTAATTTATAATAGGAGCCCTTTGTAAAACTGCTGGCAGCAGATGCCTGGCTGGAGAAGGGTGGGGAAGGAGTAGAACCTGTGATGTTAAGTCCTTTTATCTCCTCCTCAGTGGTGCACACAGCAACCGAGTGAAAAACTGGTATTTTTTTTTTTTTACCCTAAACAGTGTAAGCAAAAAAACCAAAATTCCATATTTGTTCACATGCACAGACACATGTGCACAGAATTACTGGTCTCTTTATGCAAGAAGATCATCTGAAGTGTACATATAATCAGAACTATGGAAAAATGAAAAGCTTCAAAAAACTGTAATAAAGATTATGTATTCTTTAAAAAAATAAAAATAGCTATTCACTGCCATTGCATTTACCTGGCAACACCAGGTAACATGAGATAATATACAAAAGCACTGATGGGTTTTTAAGTATACAGCTTGACATTGCCAGCACATTTAATAGCTTGCTTTTGACAAGAGCTCATCAGAACTTCTGTACTTATTAGGATCATCTTTTCCTTTGAAATGATGAAGAAGCAGCAGAACAGAGTTTTGCGATGCAGCATCAGGGGCATAGCTAGAAATCTAACAACCCTCTGAAGCACAGAGTATTTTTTTTAACGTGTTTTACAAAATTACCAAGTAGGGCAAGGGAAAAAGCTTGTCATCTGGTAGACCGGATAGAAGAACAGACCCTAATTTGTGTAATCGCCTTTGAATTTTTGAAAGCTTATTTGCCAGTGGATCGGGGAAGGTTGGAGGCCACTGGCCTAAGCAGTAAAGTGTCTCAGGTATAAATTTTATCTTGCCTGCACATAGTTTTGACGCACATGGACCAAAATGTTCTCCCTACAAAATGTTATCCAGTGGGCTCAGTATAGGTAAAAGTCCTTTCTTTGCTTCCTAAAGCTTGCCTGCTTCCAGAAGCAGGCATGAAGCAGCATACAAATGTGTACTAGCCCAGCATTCATTCATAACAAAAAACCCCAAAAAAACAAGCTGCAGTCAACTGAGCTTCAAGAAGTTCTCTTAAATTCTGTTTTCCTCCTACAAAAGCATTACAATGCAGACTTCCAGATTATATGCAAAGTTTTCTAAGACAAGTTCACTCACTCAGGGGAAAGAAAATCAAGTTTAACAACATCAGATAGGTGGCTCTGAAGGTTATTCCTGTTTATTTTGTCTGTAATGAGAAGCTGTGTGAATGATAAAAATATTTCTTCCCATAAAAGCTCTGGTTTAATCAGAAAGGTTGTCTCTTCATCTCAAACCCAACTCACTCATACTGCCTGTGCAGACCTGCATCCTCCCAGCATTCTTCCCAGGCAGAATCCACATATTATAAATGTGTTGAGTTAATATACCATGGAAAGAATTACTGTTTACGCCACAAACACCACCATATTCTTTCAGTGATGGGATCCTTGACTCACTAAACCCCGTTACCCTTTGTGCTCTCTCTTCTTTCCACTTGAACAGACCTCTGAGACTGAGGCTAACCAACGTAACTCATCCAAAGCTCCCCCAGATATCAGGCAAAAGATGACAGTTACAGCTGAAAAATCAGCAAAAAGGGTGCGTCAGTTTTCAAGACAACAGCTCCCCAGGGAACCACCTGCTCCCAAGACTGATTGGTACCACTGAAGGAGGAGGCAGTGTGGAGTGAAACTATCCAGAGGAGCAACCTCATACATCTGCACCCTCTCTTAAGACTCCGTGTCCAACAGACTTTTTTGGTCTTAGGCAACTCGTCTCTTTACGGGGATTATTGGGAGAAACCTGGCAGAGGCACAGGCTGAAAAGAAAAGCGATGTCACCCTTTGCCTGTTCAAATTCCTGAAGAAACCGTGACAGCAGCAGGCAAGAAAGGGGAGAGAGAGAGATCAAGAAGCAAGGTGTCTCTATGGGAGCGTTAAAACAAACACAGAAGTATGCGCCCATCCTCACGATCAACAGACTGTGCACGGGGAGGGAAGGAGTCTCGGCCTGACGGGCGGCCGGGACTGCTGGTTAGCCACGCTGATGCTTCCCGACATCCTTAGCTGAAGCAGAGCAAGCCACCCTTCTCACCAAGAGCTGGGAAGACACTGACCTCCCTCTCGCTCTGGAGCATCACAGCGGCAATAAGGACTACCAGCTGTCAAACTGAAGCCAGTCAAACTCAGTTGCTAAATTTAAGCAACCGCACAACAGGACATAAGTGACCAGAGCAGCATGACAGCCCTTTAGATCCACTTAAATCTCCGCAGGAATGAAAAATCTCGGCAGATCTTCCCAGCACGGAACTATGCCAGCAGTGCAAAACGACACCGAGGGCACGGCTGGCGCTCCTCAGCGAGCACATCTAGAAAGACCCTGCGTTGGACACGTATTCTCACGGCGGCCGCCCACAGAGGGGCTCGTGTTGCTTCCCACCTGGCAAATACAGAGGGAGACTCACTACCCACAAGCTACTACTCAGCTTCAAAACCCTATTAAGGTTGCTAAGTGACAATAACGTCGCGCGATCCCGCACTATTTGCAGACCCCAAACGTTTGAAGGCAAGGAAATGAATGGTTCAGATCATCATAAACCTCATGCTGCCCATCGAATAAACAAATAAATTCTCATCAAGTGTAAAGCCTTGCTGAATTCATTACAGTAACGTTGACTCTCCCAGGAGTACAGCTCAGGTTTTTGTCATCAAGCTTTCAGTATCTAAGTGGTGAAATATTCCTAAACAAGAACATTAGTCAAATAAAAAAAAACTTAGCTGGAAAAAAAATTTACTTGCTCTTTCTTCATAATCGTGCAATATATCAGGATAATTCCTACATGGTAGAAGTGTTATAAGTCAACTACATTCTGACTTCGTGTACAAAATTTTTATGGCTCACGCCCAACGAGTACTTAAGCAACGGCTTAATTTTAAGAAGTAATTAATCATATAAAAGTGTACAGGACGACTGAAGTGTTTCAGTATGTGCTTAAATGTTTTACTAGAATAAATCTCTTATTTCATTTTAAATAGCATCTAATGATCTAATGCAAGCGGTCTTATTTTTAGCATATCAACAAAATAATATTTATTTTGGGTCAGCATTAATCTTGTTTGCTCTGATAAATGCAATGTTTACATTAAGAAAGAATGAGGTTTCTTTTTATTATCATGTGGAGGATGTAAGTTATGGATGTCCCCAAGCTAGGCTTTTTTTGCCATTGCTAGCAAATTGAGAGTGGTGGCTCGAACTCAGTATGATAGAGCTACGGTTACTGCACTGATATTTAGTAGCCTGTTCTTAGGTTTTTAAAAGATTTTGGAGAACGCAACTTACTTTTTAGAGGCAGGAGGGGAAAGGATAAAACAGTAGTGTATAGAGGCAGCACATATAAAGGTGAAAGAGCGAGCTCTCTCTCTTCATAGAAGATAAAGTCCAGGTACCAAAGTATCAAACTGAAAAAAATGAAGAAAGCTAGCCATGTTGTCAAAAACTTTATAACATCACATCCACCTACATTACAAATAACTATAGAGAATCTCAAAAACCTAACGGCCAACCAGCACAACATATTGGTCTTGCGATTCTTCTGGAAGTGAGCTACTGAACTACCTTCACAAGACACCAAAGTGTGTCTTAATCATCCCTATCAGAGGAAAACATCCAAAACATCAGAATGACCACAGAAGCATTCTTTTATATCCAAAACTTCATATTCCGAGCTTCAGTGAATCCATGCACAAACACACAACACTTCACATTACCTTCTTGCCTGCGCTCAGATTTTGAGGTCTCCAGACGATGTATGCTGTTCTATAGATCCCTTACCAGAAGCATGGTTGGTCAGAGTTCAAAGAAAATGAGAGTAACATGTTTTAAAAAAATGTAGCCTGTTGGAGCATTCCAGAGCAAAAACACTGGTCTAAGCTGCCTTTAGCATCTTCAGTAAGTCAAGGGGATTCAATACGTCCCTTCAGCTAAAGGCTTTGTGATAGCCAGACAGACTATGCTTGTGATCACTACTTCAATTACAAAATCACAGTAATTCTATGTATTCTGCTACAGATAACCCAAACTAACTTGACTGGTCCAGCTAGTCATACAGCAGTCATACAACAGTCATACATCTTAGATTCTGATGTAACTGCTGGAAACAATTCAAAATGTCCACCAATTATCTATATAGCCTTACATGGATAAAGACACAGCTATAGAATAGTCCTTTTTCGAGCTCTTGCATGGCTGTTATGTGTCTTTGGGTCTGTGTGCATGAAGTTCACAAGATAAGGCATCTCAGAAAGGGATTCCCAGTTGTCATTTATTCTTGAATTAGTTTCTTCTTGTGCTTCTTAAAACAAGAAATTCTCTCTAAACCAAACAAGAAGCTCAATGTGTTTCACCTGATCTTTCTGGCAGAAAAGCATTCCCCAGCCCCTTGGAACGAAACACAAAACAATCAAAATCTCTTATATTCAAGATGAGAGTGTGATTATCTTGTCTTTTTTCACATTCACAGCTCACCAGCTGGTGGGGGGGGAGTATAATTCATATTATTTTTCAGTACAAAACAGCATTAATCCTTTAAAGAGTCTAGAAATAAGAAAGGGAAAAAAAGAAAAAAAAAGACCAAAAGCAAATTTTCTGCGAAGACCTCTTGCAAATATCTACTAAAAACGTTACAAGCTCCTCCTTTCTGGTACTTAGCTAGCAATTTAAGCTTTGCCAATACATGCATCACTAAAATGCCTTAGCAGATTTCATTTCAGTTTTATACAAACATGTGTCAGGATTTGGAGTGGTAATGACCACTGTGCCTTAAATAGTGTAACTCTTTCCATCCTAAGGCTGCTCTTTTCTACGTAGCACGTTCAGTCACTTTTAACTTCCCAAAACTATCACATCCTTGGCTGAAATTTTCCATTAATGGACCCTTTTCTGAAAGCTTATATAAAGATACAGCAAGTAGGAGAAGCAATAAATATTGCACACTATCTCACGCTAAAAACTGGTTTGCTTCATCCAGGCCTACTCTAGGACTGAATAACACATGTATGTACATGAAACCTTAAATATATTTCTCTGTGCACGAGTACGTGTGTCTGCATGTATCAGGAGCATACACTGATGACCCGATTCTGAATATTTGCCCTAAAAATTAGGTTAAAGACCCCAGGATACGGGGAGGGAATCAAATTTGCCAGAGATTTTTACAACAGTTGTGAAAAACTGTTGGTGAAACATTTTACTAAGGATGGCAGGCACTGAACAACTAATTTAATTACAAAGCAAAAATAATGGAAAACACGAATACTGCAGACAGATATCCTGCAGCACCCTTCAATATTTTCTGTAGGCACTGCCAGGCGCCAAGAACTTGAGGACAATTTCTATGCACTTGGTCACTTCAGTTCTGCCCCATGCTGTGTAAACACAATGATAAAGTTTAATGACACTATACACGTTACTGCCTTTGCAAAATAAATTGCAAGTTACAGTGCATTTTAAAGCTGTGCAGATTCAAACAATCCTAATGCACATACAGGATCCCCAATGGGGTTAAATTTTGTTACCATGGCATTCTCCTGAGAACTTCTGGTACCCAAAAATCATGTCTCCTTAAGCAGAAAGGAATCAACCACTACTTACCTAAGTAAATTAGGAACTATCAAAGCTAGAAAAAGCAGATTACATTGCAGAGTATGGTGTCGGTGAAGTCTAGCGCCGGTATCAACCACAGCACTTTACAGTGAGGTGAACCAACAAGCTATGGTGATCGGAGAGAAATGTATAGCAGAAACAAACAGGAAGTGACTACTGGGACTTGGCACTGTCAAATGTCACCATATGGAAGAGGTTAGAAACTTTTTGAAGGCTCAGTTCCTAAATGGCTGGTGTTATCCACTAAGGCCAATAAAAACACAGTGGGGAATTTAATTAATTTACTTTTATTACTCCATAATGATTTAGGATATCTAAAAAAGTATATTAAGACCCCAGATAAGATAATTCTAGTAACAACTCTTGCCATTTAACTGAACAACACTGTATCATCTCCACTAATTATAACACACCAGTGTTTCTGAACATCTCCCACATTACAGTAATTTCATTATTAACAAAAACCAGTGGGGGTGAAGGAGAGGAAGAAACAATTCTCCCGGATACATTACAAGTGTATTTATCTCGCTCAATACACTCTATTTTCTTGCATTTCCTGATTTATACTTTCTGCTCCAGAATGTCTGCTTCATCCAAAAATAAACACAGGCCAGATACCCAATCGCAGACTTGAGAGCAAAACATGTATCCAGCAGAGCTTTCCCATTAACTGCACATGGACCCATTAAAGTAGGAAGCCAGGTCAGCGATGAAAGTGCTATTCTTTATACCCACTTTTTAGCAGAGAGTACTCAAGACAAGAGTAGGAACTATAACTGTGCTCATCTGACGACTCTACTTCCATGTATCCAGGGACCATTTCATTTATTAATCTTGTGCTCATCCCCAAGATGAGCAGAATTTAAAGAGAGAAAAAGTGTCAGCTCTAATTTGAATGTTCCCTTCTCGACAGGTCCCAGCTATAAAGAACTGAAGCAAGACCATCTTTTTTAAGGAATGTACTTTGCACTACAGTGATTAACTTTGAAGAAACTACAACCCAGCTGATGACAGGCGGAGTTTTTGAGCTGCAGCCCCAAAGAACTGAAGTCATCTGTTTCATTTAAGAAAGGCACCAGTGCTGCCTGTCTTAACCAGCATCTTTAAAAGTTAAGAAGACAAATCTAACGTAGACGGCTGAAGAACTTTCCACAACTTAAACTCCCAATATAACACTCTGTACAGCATCATATATACTACTTCAAAACTGTCTGACTACAGTTTTCCAAAGTCCTCATAAGAACAAAATATATATTCCAAAAATGTTTTTTTACCAAGACACTTTTTCTGTACCATATATTCAGGTCTCCCAGAGGGGGGGGAAATTGTGAGTAAACATCACAAAACCAAAAATAATTTCAACGCTCTCTGTTGGGGATTTCAGCTTAAAACTGCTCAACTTCACAGGGTACCTGCCACCTGTTTATTATTGCCTCCACGGAACATATACGAGCTCCATAGACGGCACCAGCTTCCAGGATGAGGTTTAAAGATGCTGACCTTAATCTCACAGAAGTACTAATTAATTTTGGTCCTGACTCCCCTCAAGACACCTCCTGCCACAGTGTCACTCTATAACCAAGCATGGGGCGAACAGCTCCTGGGTACAAAAAAGGTATTGGCCCAAAGACTATTTTAGTCCTTTGCACCGCAACTTGTTCCCTCCTCCTCAGGTTTGCAGATACCAAAACATGTTGATCTTCAAGTTTTCTGTTTGGGGAAATCAATAATCACCATTTTTTGACACAGACATGCCTTTAAAGCACTCTCAAAATGTGAGGAATACATCTGCATAAACTAAAAACATACCATAATAGAAGTTACACAAACATCTGGCCCTATCACCCATCCATTTCTTGTAGCAATTTACTGTAAAAGTAGTTCCACTGACATCAAGCGAGCAGTTTACAGAGGAAGTTGCTATTCAACGTGGGCAAGTGGTGGTAAAACCGGACAACAGATTTCTAAGTGGAACAGTACACATATGATTACTGTATCACAAACAAGCAATGAACTTCAGAGTTATTATATCGACCAGTATAGTATTCTTTCTTTCCATTTTCCCATCCTGTTTTTCACCCCCTGCCCCCAGACAAATAATTAGTTGTTTTTATTTAGGAAGAAGAGGGAAAAGCTTCAAAACTTCCTTTGAGCATTACAGGTGTTAGAAATCTTTAGGCTTCAGTTTGTCCCAGCAAAAGCGGTTTGCTCGTATACATACATTTGCTAAATCTTATTACATACACACTAAAAAAAAAATTCCACTCCTGAATGATTCTGTCTGCAATATATCACCATATGGTAGCTTTCACAAATGATCAGCTGTACCAAAACATCTAAAAATAACATCTTCCTTAAGCAAAATAAAAACAATTACTGGCAGAGATTTTTGGGTATAGTTCTAAGCTAACGAATCAATATCACGTTGCAGAAACGTTCCATGTAAGTATATAAGCAACCTCCAGAGAAAAACAGCACAGCATTAAATGGCCTGCAAGTATCAATGATAAATGTAATATACATGTTTTGGGTTCTTTCAAAAGTCTATTCTGAGCTGTAAGGCAAACCCAATCCATTTAATTAAAACCTTAGCTTACAAACACATTCACTGAGTAAGTGAAGCTTAGCAAATCTAATTTGAATGAAAGGGACTAGCTGGGTAAAGGAGCAGCTCCCTGATGTTCCTTGCTCTAGTGGTTTCATGTAACCACTGATCACCAACTACTACAACAGCAAACATACAACACCCTTAAACTAAATGGGAGTTGTCTGTCTAAATATAGATACTTTTAAATAATGCATCCTGAGTTATAAAATAAAGTGCTACTGAATTATTTAACATGCGTCTCATCTTTAACGAAGATATATCACTTTTAATTAAATGGGAAGAAAGATGTGTATATTCGGGGTGCATATTATTGTAAATTGCAACCAGTAAAATAACTTTTTATGACTCCAATTACGTCAGCAGTCAGTTTTTCCTATATATATCCGATTCACAGGAATAGAACTGAAACGCAAACTAAGATAAGCGAAAGCATCACTTGTGGAATTGCCTTAGAACCTCAGGTCATCCCAGCTTTGCATTCATTCATAGCCCTCAGATACAGAATATCCCACCAACCCATAACAGTTGGTAAGAATTGGTTGGGATCTCATGCTCACAAACCTGTTTTGGTAACTTTCATAATCCACATCTTTTCCTTACGCAAGTATCAACTTCTATGAGAGCAACGCCTCAAATGCACTTAACACCGCTACAGCTAATGAAGTACCATGCTCTGTCACTTTTAAAACGTTTTGAAGACCGCCACACAGAAGTGGTGTTAAAGCTGAACATTTGTGCAGGACTACGTTTTCAACAACAGCTGTATATATTTACTATATTAACCCTTCAGCCAGGGCCAACATCTGCAAATGCAAAATTAACATTTAGCAATAAAATGGGATGACACATTGTGTTCAGGACATTTCAGGAAAAAAATGGCTTTCCACCTCACATAATGGGATAAAGCTACTGTTTAACAACGAATGCCTTCTGTTTAACAACGAATGCTTTCTGTTTAACAACGAATGCTTTCTGTTTAAAGGTGGCTGCCCTTTGGATGTAGCGTGTGAAGCAAAAGCTCAAAGGAAGAACAGCAACAACCCGACAGGACTCCACAAACAGCCCCTTACGAACTTTAACGGGTGCTCTGTAAAGGAAACAGCAACACATGACCTATTGTGTAGAAACCAAACCATAAGTGTGATCTCTCTGGGCCTGCATGGATTTACTTTGCCCCTCAAATCAGACGCTTACAGCAAAAACCCTGATCTTGATGTCACTGCATCCACTGGCTCTCCCCAACCAGGTTTTGTGCAGATCCCACACCTGGATGTGGACCACACAAAGCCATGAGATCCTTCTACACAGAAAGTAAGTCAGGTCTTGTTATTTTTGTACTTTCAAATGCGCGCTTGTTGAAGCTCATTTTACAGGGAAAAAAAAAAAAAAGAAGTGATGTAAATACACCATCCATCAAAAAGCTAATTCCACCAGGATGACTTTG
>NW_010529643.1:62748-62950 GCF_000687285.1 Phaethon lepturus
CCCCCGCGAGGTGTCTTTGGCCCCCCCGCCCCAGCCACAAAACGGCATTAACCTGAAATTTTGACAGCCGCTTTACGTATCCAGCCCCACGGGCGAGGATATATAGAAGTTGACTCCTGTCCCGCGAGATGCCTTTCAAAGTGGAAACCGCGCTTCCCCCCTTCGCGGCACTACCGCTCCCAAAACGGGAGTCCCCTGTGCC
>NW_010529644.1:0-346 GCF_000687285.1 Phaethon lepturus
CCGCCGAGCGGAACGCGTGCGGACACCCCGCTCTCTGCAGTGCCCCGGCGGAAAGCCCTCCGTGAGGGGTTTGCTTCACCCGCCGGAGCACCAGCCACGCGATCACACGCTGCTCCGCGCGTGCACCGTCACAGGCACCCTCATCAAACACCTCAAAATACACCTGCACACCCAGAGGCTACTTAGAGCAGGATCTGGCTGTGATCTTGCCTCACATGGGCTACGGGATAAGGGTTATGGGATGTTGGGATTACGGGGCTCTTGGGTAGCACTAGGGTACGTGTTCCCGCTGCTGGTATGGGAAAGACCCCCAGAAGAGTGAGGTGTCCCAGCCTCCCAGATCCAA
>NW_010529644.1:380-23013 GCF_000687285.1 Phaethon lepturus
CAGTCCTCATCCACGCACTTCCGTGCAGCCTGGGGTGGGCGTCCCAGGGAGCAAGAGGCGTACCTGAGCATCTCCCACCCCACGCAAGACACTGGCACTGGTGCGTGTGGAGCCTCCGGTGTGCAGCATACGTACTCCCCCCGCACCCACCCACAGAAAGGCTGGAAGACGGTGATGTTGCAATGATGCAAACCAGATAGAAAGAAAATATGAAAGTATCCCAGGCCGGTGGCAGGCCCTTCTGACTGGAGTTGTGCAATGAGATTAAGAGCTGAGGCCACTTCCATAGCTGCGGGGCGGCAGGAGATGCTCAGAAGGAAGGAGAAAAGGATGCCAGGGGCTGGCACGCTCCAGACGGAGCTCAGGTTGCTGCTGCCGTGCGCTGCCCTGCGGCTTCCCCGGCAGAAACCAAGAGGAGAAAAGATGGAAGAAAAGCAACAGGCCCTGATTCAGGGGCATGACAGCCCAGAGCTGAGTCAAGGTAAGCACCCAAGCCCACCTCACTGAACTGGCCGGCTGCCCAGCCAGTGGCCCCAGGAGTTTGGGCAAACATCTCCCAGTGACCCAGCGCCGAGCTCCCTGAAGCGAGGCTCCCTTCACACCCCCTCCTGCCAGGGCAGAGGGTCTCCACACCCGGCTCCATCAGCTCACCTAGTGCAGACAGGACCCTGCCCCACTACCCCCGCCATCCACCATCCCCTAAACAAAAAGCAACCCTCACCCTCTACTTCTTTTCTTAGAAACATTTAAATTATGACATAAGCTTTGGCTCCGAGGGTTTTTGGCGAAAGCCAGGATATTTTCTTTCCCCTTTTCATAACAGAAACCATACAGCTGGATCATCGAATTTATCTCATTCCTGATGAGGGAAGTGAGTGTACGTGTGAGGTGACCAGGAGCAATGAGGGCACGTTGTGCCGGGAGCAATCACTCTGGAGGTACTCAGAGCAAATATCCTTGGCAGTAAGGAGGTGGCATCAGATTGAGAAGACCAAGCAGAGACCACTGTGGGTCATAGCTCCAACAGGGAACACCACCTATGGCAAGTCCAGCCTCACCACATAGATGCCACCTCTGCAACCAAGAAGCTACTTCTTGGCTCTCTCTCCCATTTTCTTATGCTGCTGTCCTCATCGTACAGGAAACCTAGCAAAGGGTGTAGCTCAGTTTTAACACATCTGTTTTACAGGTGGGAAAACTCAGGAAGAAGCACCTACTTTGAGCTTACTTGCTAACCTTGAGTGTCTCCATTTTACACCGACCTACTCTGGTGCAAATTCAGTTGAAGCCAATGGAACCTGTGGCTCTACCAGTGAAGCCTTGAAGGCTTTGATGCACCCAAAATGGAGATGTCCAAATTCTGTTTTGCAAACACGGGTTCTGCAGCAGGGACTTGACCTAAGCACTAACATAACTTGAGGCAGGCTGTGAACCTGTGAAGCTGAGGGATTTCTAAAGCCTCAGGAGATAAAACTGAAAAATGTCCCAAAATGTGGACACTCCTGACAAGTGCACACTCCTGCTCCACCATCTGAACCCAAGGCTGCCTGAGGTCTAAGGGGAATAACACTCTCCCAGCACCGAAGATGAGACCAGCACAGAAAAGCCCAGATGCACTCAACATCCTCGAACTAGGAAAATGCAAGCAAACTTCTTTTGCAGGGGGAAACAATCCTAAAACCCAAGGAGTAAGTTAAAAATCACTCAAGATCTACAGGAAAGTGGCTAAGTTCAGCAGCTGCCTGCGCAGGGGCTCCGTCACCCGTGCAGCTCCCCCGTGACAAATTCCCTGCAGCTGGGAACCAGCCTTGTCCCGCGACCTTGAGGGGGACTGAGGGGTGGCGGAGCTGGAGGGCTCGCTGTGTGCCGATAAAATCCAGTGTGGCACAACCAGGAGGTGGGTGCTTACAGATGTAATGCTCTGCACAAGCCGAAGATTAAAAGAGAAAGGTATGTTTTTTTAAATACATAGCAAAAAAGAAAAAATGGGAAAATGAAGATAACAAAGTGCTCTCTGGGAGACAAGGCTGGTGAAAGACTCTCTGTGCTGTTGTTGTTACAGGAAAAGGATGGAGTGGGATGTGCTGCAGGTGCCCTTTGGAAGATGAAATTAAAAAGTTTATCTAGTTTTATGGACTTGCAGGTCACATATGAGATACGCACATCGCTGGTCTGAGCTGGGACAGATCTTGTAGGTAACAGCATCTAAACTTCACCTCTAGAGTGTGGAGGAAAAGACGGGCAGGTAGGATTAGTTTGTGACTTATCTTTTTACTTGGATCAGCATCACCTTTTGGGCCCAGTATCTCCAGCTTTTGGGACCTGGGTTCCCATGCGGAGTCCGTCTGAGCTGCTTTACCCCGTGGGCTGTGGGAATGGCTCCAGCCTCAGGTAAGACCTGTGGGTGCAGTGGTATCTGAACTCCTGGGCACCAGAGCAGCTTGTCACATCCCTCCTGGGACATATTTATGGATACAGCTGAGCTGCATTTGGCCACTCCTTAAGGCTAGAATAAGCCTCTTAAAAACTTGAACTGCCTGCAAATACCAGGTTGAGCTGCTACTGGGTGCAGGGAAGCAGTCAAAGGAGGAGGCAAAAGCTTCCCATCCAAACATCAAAGTATTGGCTAGCGCCTCGTGAACCCACACGTGGCAAATCCCGACCATCAGTTTGCAGAGACGAAGCCTGCCTGGGGTATGCAAGAGCTATCCAGCCACAAAACAACGCACGGTGAAGCGATAATCACCCTGACAGAGACCTGAGCAGGAAACCAGCACCAGCACCGCAGCACGTAAGGCACCAGCTCCGCTGCACCCTGCCCGATGCCCCCGTGCTCCCCCGTGGCTTGGCAGGGCAGGTGTAAAGCCACGGGACCGCCGAGTGAACGCAGCCGTGCTGCGCTGGCTCGGGCTGGCTCGCACGCAGCCTGCTTGGATCCCTCTGCAGCACACTTGCCCGTAATTTAAATTCCAGGATCAGCATGGGCAGAGCTTGTTTTGGGCTGTGCGCACCCCAGCAGGACTGCAAGCGGGACCCGGAGCCGCAGACGTGATGTAACACTGCCTCTTTGTGTCAAAGCCCTGGTGTTGCCCCCCGCCAGGCGAGCGAGCATCGCTCCTGCTACGCTCCCGGGATGGAGGTGCGGCTGCAGAAGCTTCAGCTGCGCTCTGGCAACAGAGGGGAAACTCCAGCTGGCAAAGTGGCATCGCCCGCTGTCTCTAGCACTCTGCAAAAAAGTCATTTTGCTGCCAGATTGGCTTTGCTGGGAAAAAAACACCAACACGCTGAGAACAAGAACAAGGGAGAGGGGAGAGCGTGAGACACCAAGGCAGCCAGCAGCAGTTCTGAGGGCATGCCATGGCTTCCTTGGTGTGACCGCTGGGTACCTGGGCCCACGCTGCATGAGGGAATTAGGAAGAGGAGACCCTGTTTTTGTGCAGGAGGCATTGCTTAATCCCCTGACCCAAAAAGCAATTTGCTCAAATGCTCTTCTGGAGTGGGGCTAACATGAAGTGTGAGCAAGGGCATCCCTCAACTCTGCTCAGCTCCAGCCCCCTGAAGAGCTTCAGGCATGTCACATCACCTCTCCCTGCCTCAGTTTTTCCCTGCCTAGCACACGGCCAACAAGAACAAAAACATTTGCCCTTCTCCTGACCCATTTAAAACACGATAACAGAAACACCCACTCCAAGCAGTGAATTCCTTCTGTCCTGGAAGGGGCGAGGGTTCAAACCTCGCTGTAAGAATCAAATCAACATGACTCTCAGCTTTCCAACCTTCGGGAAAAAGGTGCTTCACACCATGGAGAACTGACGAACAAAACGAATGACTCCAACGCAGTAGCACAGCGCAGCTTTTGCTGGCTTAGAGGCAAATCAAAGCCAGCAACGCATGTGTTGATATTTACATCGCACCTCTTGTACTCGCTCTCCCATTAGTCAATGAGATTAAGACTTGGACGGATCTATGTGAGTGGCATTCGGTTCCCACACACTCAGAAATAAGAATACTCTCCAAGACTTTGACTGTAAAGGGTCGGTGATAGGGGTTTGCTGATGGGGAGAAGGTGGAATTGCAAGGTCCATTTGTCTATCAACAGACAAAGAGGCCAAACTCCTCCTCTCCACCCCATTGTCTGTCCATGCCTCCTCCTCCTCCTCGCTCCCCCACTGCCAGCCTTCCTCCAGAGGAGCAATGCAAATGGGCCTGGACCCAGCCAGGTTTGGGGCTCAGATGCTGGGAGTTTTTAGAATAAAACCACCAAGAATGTTATTTGCATCCAGACGTCCTGAGAAAAGGGTGGGGAGGAGATGGCCATGGGAGGCAACAAAGGCTGTTCTGTTTCTCTTGGTGACACGAGGTATGAGCAGAAACAGAGAATTTGGGGAGGATAACCTGGTCTTTTCTGCAAAAAGGAGGGAGATGCTCATATGCCTGGCAGATACTAGGGAAGGAGGTTCCACTGAGGTCAGCGGAAAGGTACCTCCCGACCCAGATCTGTCCCAGGTGGCTGAATACTGGTGGCAGGGACAGATCTGGATCTGGAATGAGGCTTCAGGCACAAACACAACTTTTAGAAGGGCGATGGCAAATAGTCGGTATAGCAATATTGCAGCAGCACCTGGAGGCCCTGATCCACGTCGCCCAGGCTGGGATGTACACAGAGATAGCAAGAGAGCACTTAAAACCTGAGCTTATAAAGGGAACAGGCAAACAGATGAAGATGAAAGTGAGACGAAGTGACCTGCTTACGCCACTCAGTACTGCAAATGGCAAAGTTGTGAAAGAGCCTCCAGCACTTTGACTGGCCATGAAAAAAGCATGAATGTCTTTCCCATGGCTTCTATACGTATACTCTCCTAACGCTGGAAACTTCAACAAGAGCCCAACCTTCCACCTTGCATGGGACTTTATTAATATCAGCAGAAGAGAGACTATCTCCTTCTGCTGAGCCCCTGACCTCCCCATACAGACCATCATTCATGGGGCCAATCCACCTCCACTGTCGTGGTCTGCACGTAGCCCAGATGGGCCCAGACAGCTTAGTGCTGGACTTACTTCAGCAAAACCACATCCAAGACAGCATTTGGGGAGCCTGGTTCTGAAGCAACCCTAAGCTGCTGGGGAAGGATGAGCCTGCATGTAAAGCATAGGCCTGGGATTTAGCAAACACTTATTCAACTCCCAATTTGCCTTCTTTGTGCTTCCACAAACCAGGAATGCCTGAGAAGAAACTACAGCCACACACTGCTTGACTTCAGGAAGCTGGAGAGCGTGCGGAACAGAAGAGGTGGATTGAATGAAGCAGCACAGCTCCTGTGCACACAGGGGACGCAGCCAAGGGCTGTAACAGATGTGTTTTAACCCATGCCACTGAGCTATTTGGGATCTGTCTCAGATTGCTCCAGTGCTCATTCACGTGTCTTCCTGACGGAAGACCAACAATAACAATTAGTATCATATAAGGAGCAGCGGACTGCTGCCAGCATTAGCACACTCTTGAGCACCAAGGGTTTCCATTCCACTTTTTATCCCAGCTATGCATAAGGCAGAGGTCAGTCAACATTAATCAGCCTTCTTCTGGGCCAGCTCCTTTAGCGCATTCAGCTTGCTGAACTGCAATCGTTGTCTCTCTGTGCTGCAATGGGTTCTCCCTACTCAATGCCTTTGCCTCTCTTTCCTTAAGCTCACCAAAATAAAGTACGTTCACTGCTTGTTAGTCAGCGTCTGATGACAGAGGTTAAGCCTGGCCATGCTGGTGATGGCCTCCAGACCCTACAGGGGATGATGCTGGCCAGGAAGGTCTTGATGGTTCTTGGCTGTGGATGGGAGCCTTGTGTTGTCATTCTGAGGTCTAACTGAATCCCCCTCTATCCGATGGCAGTGCCTGACCTTCATCCCCTAGGAAGGGGTTTCCACCTTTCCAACACTCCTGAAACGTGCTCTCCCAGAGCCTTGGGCTGGTTCAGGATCACCCATGGGGAAACCCTCTCTGAGCCAGCAAAGGGAATGCAAATTTGAGGCTCCTTCTCAGCACATGAACACACTCCAAGGAAAGGCTCTGGAAGGGATCCTGATGATTTCCATATTATTTCCAGTAAATTTTGTACTGATTCTTGGCAC
The DNA here is from genome assembly GCF_000687285.1 of Phaethon lepturus. Taxonomy (NCBI): domain Eukaryota; kingdom Metazoa; phylum Chordata; class Aves; order Phaethontiformes; family Phaethontidae; genus Phaethon; species Phaethon lepturus. The sequence goes on from NW_010529644.1 coordinate 6,504, forward strand.
AAACACCGGAAATGAATAGGCTAGGTCAGGAATGTAAATAAAGTGAAACATTGGGATTTAATCTAATCTATAATTATAGTATCTGTGGCACAGGGAAGAAGTTGGTGTGTTTGCATTGCAGCTCCATTGAGGAGCTGGAGGGGGTTTTCATTTCCCCTTTCCAAAACTTCCCTTTTTGGCTGAGGGATACTTGGTGTCTTCCCAAGTATCTGAAATGAATGCGCTGGGCTGGCAGAGCTGCTTTCCGGCAGCCGATCAGGTACAGCTCAGTGAAGAGGCATCCCCAGGCACTCAGGGAACAACGGAGTGAGGAGCTGAGATGGATGAGCCAGCGAGATGGATGAGCTGGGCTGAAGGCTCAGGGAGGCTGCAGAATGCACAGGGGAAGCTCCTGGCTCCACAGTGAAGAGATCAGTTGGGTTTGTAGGGTGCCCAGCTATGTAAGGGCCATGAGCAATGTAAGCTCAGTCCTCCAGGCTGTGTTTGACCTCTGAGACAAGCCAGAGCCCTTTCTCCTGACTCGTGTTTGGTGCTTGTGCATCACAAATTGCCTGTCACAGTGCAGTGCTCCCAAGCTCCCAAACCATCAGTCTGATTGGTGTCAACTGCTGTCCGGGCTGGCTGGTCCATTCAACACGAACACTTAACAGACATGTAGACATCTCTCCCTCTGCCTTCCTCACCCCATCGTCTTCCAGATCCACCTGGGAGGAAGCTTGACAGACTGCTGTGGCCTAGCTGACTTCAGGGGAGAACAAACCCCTCTCCTGAGATGAAATTTTGCAAGAATTGTAAGACTTTTGTTTTTGAAGAGCTTAAACCAAACTTGACAGGACCATCCTCAGTGCCCATGTATGCGTGCACATGACAGCATTCACATGAGTGCAGCATGGATCCCCACCATGGGCACCCATGTCTGGCAGGCCAGCAGGAGCGTCCACACGTGTACACGATCCTATGGAGTACATGAATTTCTGTTGACATGAACTACTTTCCCTCCGAAAACCCTCTATGCAGGGATTAGCATCTCAACCCCGATGTACTACAGGCAGGGCAAAGAAAAGGGATGACAAGGCAACATATTTTTGTCAGACTGAAATTGCAAGGGACAAAGAAATTAGTTCTCCTTTTGTTAGTTTATATTTTGAAATTACAGAAGTCTCAAAAGCAGAGGAATCAATCAAACTTCGTTTATTTGTTTGCTTGCAGAGCATTTTTTTGTTTTGTTTTTCATACTCAAGCCCAGCTTTGATCTCAGGCTGGTAATACTCCAAACAAATGGTCAACTGCAGAGTGTAATTGCCATAGGTACTACAGAAGGGACAGAATGTCCGACACATTTACTTCCATGATCTCACAGTCCCCTCTCAGTTTACATGATACCTCCAGACTACTGAACAAGCAAAAGCATTTGCTTTTGAAGAGCTCTGACACTGCAGACTCTTGTGCTCACCTAACAGCCCAGAGAAAAGCACAGGTCCCTGCCCCGTGGCTATAATCAGGATTATATCTGGGCCAGAGCCTTCCAAGATAGCTATTTTTCCACAGAAACAAATGAAACAAGCAGAAGAAATTCAATTTAAGAAATGACCCCATGCCCGTGTTTCTGTTGTTGTTACGTCTGCGCGGACTCGGAACAGAGCGTTAGCCTCACATTTCACTGTTCTGGCTTTCTTCATGCTGTGTTGCAACTGTATGGACATGTGAACAGAAGAATATTTGATGTGTGTGCCTATGTAGCTGCAAACGCACAGATGCTAAGTAAACACGTGCTGGTTAAGTCCCAGGTCGGAGCTAACGTGTGTGCGTGCTGGACACGCATGCATTCACGGCAGGGCGTGCGAACACGGTGAGCCGCAGGTGTACTGGCCCACGCAGGTGTGCTGGGGTGTGCAGCAGCGGATGCTGAGGAGGGTGTGCTGTAGCGTGTGAGCATGTTTTTGATGCCCAGGAGCGTGGGTCCATGTTCCACAGGTGCCGACACGAGCATGTGTCCGTACACGTGCGCTCAAGGGCGCGCAGCCGCGGAACGGCATGCCAAGCTCTGCTGAGCATTAGCTGCGGGACGGAGCCAACCCCAGCGCCTGTCCCTGCGGAAGGACGAGGTCCAAAGCTCTTCGATGCCAGGGGACTGCTGCCTGCCGGCTGCCTGCAGCCATGGCTCCCCACAAAAAGCGACCGTCCCTCACCCAGGGGCACCCACGGAGAGCAGGAGCTGCCATAGCCACCCCCAGGACACGGGGCATCGCTGACCTCTGCCTACCCCCTCCACGGCAACGTGCCTCGCGACCGTGAAGCAGAAGCCTGGCTTTGGCCAAAGGGATGACAGAACTCCAGACAAAGCCTTATGCCTTCCACCCTAGGCTCTCCCAGCCCTTTGCAGACATCAGGAATTGGATCACAGAGCCCCTAACGCGACGGGTGAGCGCATCATCCCTGCCCAGCCGATGGGGAAGATGACTTGGCAGCCCGGGCTGCCCCAGAGCCAGACCTCCTGGCTCCCAGCTCCGTGTGTTCACCTCAGCAGCAGCCTCCCCATCAAACCCAGCGGCTCTTCCCTCGGCCGGTGCCCCGGCAGCCGTAAGCCGAACGGCCGGGAGCTCGCAACCGGCCCATTTTATGGGACAGCGAGTTATTAGCAAGCTCTGCAGTTGCTCCAGCCTCTCCCTGGCACCTTTTCAGAGCAGCCCAGTTCCCAGAGATATCTATAATTATATTTATGCATTATATATATTTAACAAGAAAACATTTAAAATTATTAAATGGCAAGAGATATCGCTCGGAGCCTGCTCCTGGACACAGCCCTGCTCGAGATGCGCAATAAAGGCTTCTCCTCCTTCGGAGGCTGTCAACATACTTAACTGGGGGGCGGCGGAGGGGGAGGCAAAGGGAAAGTATTAATCAAGATCTTAAAAAGCTCTCGCTGACAGACCATTTGCCAGCTCTCGCTTTAAATGCTTTTGTGGTCCCATAAAAAGTTTCATTACTCACTACAAAATGTGTTTTAATTATTAGAGTCACTCTGACATTAAGCCCTGGGTGTTTCTCTCTTGCTTACTCTGTCTCTCCTCCGTCTCCTTGCCTTTTTTCTCTTTTTTTCTCTCTTACTGTCCTGACTCCTGATATCCCCCTCAAGACAGAGGATGCCCTGGATAATGAGTCAGGTTGAGAAGCCCAGACCCCCTCCAAACGATACTGAAGGAGAAGTTAATATTCAGATCCTGAAATTATCCCTTTGCTTTGGACACTACTCCACAGGATTCAAACAGAAGATCCAATCCCACGTTCTCAGTGATATCTCAGAGGAGTCAAGTGAACAGGAACATCAGCACTGGCATGGCCAAGCGTTTCTGCAGAAGTCTCTGGGTGGTGGGCAGATGGATTTGGTGTCTCTCTCCGATCTGCTCTATGTGTCCTACTAATATAAACAGCGACTCGCACAGACAACACCTACCACGCTTCTGACATCTGGCTATTTCGGTCCACCAGGCATTTGGCAACTTGTTCAGTCTGACCACATTAGCTCAGTTCATCCATGAGAGACAACCCTATCCCACCAGGCATGGACCTGGAAGCCCAGTATACTGAAAACGTGAGTTATTCCAGTGGAGTCTCCCACAGAGTCCCAGTGCGTCCCGTGCTGTACTGGCAGACACTGGTTCTCCATTTCACTAGCTGAGCCTAACACTCAAAGCAACAGAAAGAGTCTCATCGTTTGTCCAGCATCTGGTGGGACACGGTGCTAACCAGAACGGTTAATAACAATTAAAGAATAGCACTGGAGATCCCCCTTGCCCCCAGCACCTCCCCGCACGCCTCTCCTTACTTGTACAGCCCATCTGGTTCCAGGCACTTGAAAATGACTGAGTAGAGGCTGGTTTCAGGGACGTCCCCATGGCTCCTACCCGCTGCCACACAGGATGTTGCAAGGCCAGAAAGCAAATCATCCGCAAAGCTCAGGGATTCTCCTGGAGAGCAAAGAGATGAACAAGACCAAAACATCAACACCCCTGCAAAATTACTGCTGAGCATTTAAAAAGCACTGTAGGAACACCTCTAACAGGACAGGCAATCAACAAACTCTAGCTGGCTGTGGCTGGTAGGAACGGCCCCAAGCCTACATGGAGAATATCGCCTATGGACAGGGCAAGCAGAAGACACACCTGGGCCATCAGCTGGAAGAGGGACCCAGAGCAGAAACCAGGGCCAGTGCGAAGCCGTCGCTTGGGCAGGGCGAGGGTGCGCTCCCAGGGCACACAGGCGACGCGTGGCCTCGCTGCGACCACCGCACACGGGCCCACCACCCAGGGACGGGCTCCAGGACCCCAGAAGGGCTGGAAGCCTGGCTAAATAGGGCCCCCCTGCCCTAATTGCACACTCAGTTCTTAAAGGGGACATGGCCTTTTTCTACAAGCACCTGCCACAGTGAAATGCGATTGTGCTACGTTAGATTATCAGTAAAGGAGACATCTTCAGAGCTTGGATGGAATTGCTCTCAATGAGCTGAGTTTTTTTGCTTTTTTTTTTTTTATTCAATGAAAACCAGTAGTTTTGCATTCCCTTTCATGCCGGCTCCTGGAGCTCTGACTATGCACCCCTTTATAAGCATTCAAAGAAAAAATATACTAATTAAAAGTGCTGATTTTTTTTTTTTTCCTTCTGGTTTATAAAGCTTATTAAACACTTAGATCATGACCCAGCTGAAACTGAAAACGCTCCATTTATTAAGCTTTTTGGACATGATTACCCACTGCCATGCAACCCGTCTCCTTGCAGTGGGCAGGCTGTCTGTCAGTCAGAGCTCCTTGCATTCAATTCCCGTTTTGCAGCAGTGTAGCTGCAGCGTACCAGAGCAGCTGCCCTGGTTGTGCCCCCACTCCCACTGATGGCAATCGGAGAAAGGGCTGCTGCAGCTGGTAGAGTTATGCTGGTATCAGCAAACCCGGCCCCAGACTCCTGTGCCGGGTAGCCTGTGTACGTGTAAATGTCGAGACACCGTGGCAGAGGGAGGAGGAGAATTCCCTTCTCAGCGCTTTTCTTTCTTTCTTTTAATAAAAGCAAAAGTGGCTGATGACTACTGAAACAGTAGTGGTGACTCTGCCCCTCTGCCCCGCTCTGGGGAGACCCCCCTGCAGGGCTGCGTCCAGCTCTGGAGCCCTCGGCACAGGAGAGACATGGACCTGCTGGAGCGGGGCCAGAGGAGGCCCCAGCAACGCTCCGAGGGCTGGAACAGCTCTGCTGGGAGGACAGGCTGGGAGAGCTGGGGGGGCTCAGCCTGGAGCAGAGAAGGCTCTGGGGAGACCTTACTGCAGCTGCCGGGAGTTAAAGGGGGCTTCTAAATGGGAACAGTCTTTTTAGCAGGGCCTGTAGAGACAGCAAAAGGGGTAACAGTTTTAAACTAAAAGAGGGGAGATTTAGACTAGATCTAAAGAAGAAATTGTTACGATGAGGGTGGTGAGGCACTGGCCCAGGTTGCCCAGAGAGGTGGTAGATGCCCCATCCCTGGAAACATCCCAGGTCAGGCTGGACGGGGCTCTGAGCAACCTGCTCTGGTTGACGATGTCCCTGCTCACTGCAGGGGGTTGGACTAGATGGCCTGAAAAGGTCCCTTCCAACCCAAACTATTCTATGAAATGAAGCACAAGTCTAGGGTCTCGGTATAATTTGTAATAAATAAACCAGTGGTATAACCAGCCCAGAACAACCCACTGTGTGTCTGGATTACCCAGGTAGAAGAAAAAATCCCCTCCTTCCCAGCCCCCGAAACTGCATTTGGGTCTTGTCTCAAAATACACAACTCGGTAACAAACGTCCCCCTTGGCTAGAGAGAAGAGCAGTAATAAATTCTTTTCCTCCCTAAAGGAATCCAAGCCTTAATTATTCATTTTAATGCTCCCAGCATGACTTGTTCTTTCCAAACTTTTTTCAGTCAGCTTTGACACCGGTCTCCATAGCTTAACCCAGCCCCCAGCCCCAGGTCTGTACCAAATCCCAAGTCAACTCCACGGGCAGGTTGGGTTGGCAGCGCTAAAATCCCTGCTTGGACGTCAGGAGCACTGAATGGCCTCGAGCAAGCCCCTTAGCTCTGGGCTTAAGGTTTAAACAAACAAAGAAAACCTTGTTGCTGATTTCCAACTTTCATTTCCATTCCGTTTCATACGAGGTTGGGCTGGATTGGGGAACTCCCTGTCACCAGAAGTCATTGAGAACAGACACTGCTGCGACTTCCAAACCAGATGAATCACAAACACATAATGAAGGAGGAGGACAAGGTTGTGTTGCTAAACTAGAGAAAGAGCTTTTAAGCCTCTCCAGATTTCAAGTAACCAACTTCTAACCAGGAAGAAACTTCATGGGAGGACCGATCATCCCATGGGTGCCTGCTGTGGGGTCTCACACCTTCCTCCAGAGCACTCAGGGTTGAGAGGCAGCCGATGAGGAGCAGCAAAAAAAAGAGTTGGGCAGAGAGACTGTGATGAGCAACTGGGCAAGACCAAGAGGAGATTTATACTGGCAGTGCATGGCACAGGGAGCATCAGTCAGGAGATCTGTGCCAGGGACCACAAGAGATGTGACGGGAGAGAAAAACACAGGGCTGAGACAGGGAGTGAAGAGAGTGGAATCAGGCTTGCAGGAAACTGGAAATGGGATGGAAGACGTCATGTGCAACCACTGAATTAAAGCATGTATTAAAATTCCACAGATATCTCTCCTCAAGGCATCCACTAACTTCTGAATGCTCATCTTTCATGGTCTTTCTGGGTAGCTTTGCGGGGAGAGGAGCAGGCTGGCAGTGAGCAATGCCCCGAAACGCAGTGGCAGCTGCATCACACGATGGTCTGGTTTGCCACCGAGCCCGCTCAGACCTGCCTAGGTTGCGGAGCGAGTTGCACGGGAGGAAATGAAGCTCTGAGGGTCTGCCAACACGGCGTCACCTTGGGTTAAGCCAAAATCCTTGCAAGAAAATCCCTACAGCAAGAGGGTGCTTTGTTCAATCCTGAGCCTCTGGGGAACCTTCCCCTCTCATTGGCCCTGCCACAATCAAACAAAAGCAAAGAGGTTGTTATGAAAATAGCAAAACAGATGCTAGCAAAGGTGCTGAAACCTCAGCCCCAAGGCTGGGAGTCTTTCTGCACCTGTACAAGCAGCAGCGAGATCGCTGGTGGTGCCAGACTGCACGGACCGTGGAGCAAACACGGGGCCGGGTAAGGGACGCCCCAGGGACGAACCGACTACCCAGAGCTGTCAGTCCGCAGCGAACGCAGGGAGCTGCTTTTACACGCTCTCCCCTGGGTGAAGCAGAGCACACAGAAACTTTGTTCATCTCACACAAGAGAAGTCTCTCTTTGTTCAGCCGGCAGTGCTCTGAGAGCAGCTGAGATGAAATTTCCTAAGCCTTTCCTAGGACCAGAAAACAAGTTATTCCCTAGATTTACACTGGGACTTTGTCAGTGGAAGACAGCTAAGGCGATGGGTGCATTTGCTGGCGTTGCAAGAGGATGATGGACCACTAACGTTGCCCTACCGAGGAAAAGTGGTCTTGGGATGCTGTAGCATCCAAGAGGAATGGATGGAATACTGTCCTAGTATTAGAGGAATACTGACCTAACTGCACAAGCCCATGGTGAGAGCTCAGTGCATAGGGTTGCTCATCCGGGCTTACAAACGAGGCACGGGGGAAGCAGGAGAGTAGACTTCACAGGGAAATAACAAAAAGCACAAGTTTACCATACGGGCAGAGACATAAAAAGGCCAAGCAGAGATACATGACTCTGAATACATCAACAGATGTATACATACTCAGATGGAAAATAAATATTTAGGCTAATGGGCAGTGATGGCAAGAGAAAGTAAATTGGATATGAATAAATGGTCTACTCCCGAGAAGGGCAAATAACCTAACTATCTTTTAAGAAGGAGTTTGATCGCTTTATAAAAGGGATTATACGGATAAGTAGCTTGTGATGGAAAGCAAAGGGGCTTCTCTTTCCCGTCTGGACCTGTGTTCTCACACACCCGCCAGCAAATATAAAGAAGGATTTCAGCCTCCCAAAGCAGCCCTGAAGCACAAACCTTCTAGATGGCTGTAGTATCTTTGCTCGCGTTATTAAATTTCAGGAAGAATCCAAAGGTTCTCTGCAGAGTAAATGATAGCTAAGTAGATCATCTCTGTGGAGTAGGAGATATTTTATTGACCAGACAGCCATCTGTGTCCTTCATTAATAGTAATAAATAATTGATGTCATGCTAAATAAAGCAATAAGCTGTTACAGATACCAAGGACAAATGACCAGCTCCTGTGAGGATGCCTCACCTGTGTTCACGTCTCAGTAGTAAAAAAATCCAAGCTAGAGCTCAAGATCACCATGGCAAGCGCTGTGCACACTGATTACAGGTAACGGAGCAAGTGTGCTCACCAAGGGATGCTGATACTCCCAACTGTACACCAAAACCCTGCAAGACTCTCTTCCCCCTCATTTCCAGGCCACTGCCTTCCCAGGACTGGTCTGCCCCAAACTGTCCAATTCCCCAGGCAGCTTTTGAAAATCATTTTCTGCTCTGCTAATGGCTGCCGGGAAGAAGCAGCTCCCTCCAGGTGGCATTTTCCTTCTCTCTCCAGTGCAACCCCTCGCTACTGCCTCGTCCTCTTCTGCAGACACGCTGTGGAGTTTGGCAAACCTTCTCGTTTTGGTTTTGTAAACACATATCTTAAACTGATTCTGGTGTTGTGGTGAGTCAGAGCTCTCCCTAAAACACAGGAAAAAACCCAGCACGCTTGGGACTTGCAGGGGGGTTAGCCCCATTTTGTGAAGCTTTGCAAGCTTCTGGCCACACCAAGGCACAGAGGTCAACCCGCCGGCGATGGCTCTGGGGTGGCTGCCTGGGAACTCAACTTGATGCCTGGTCTGGAGGAGGAGGAGGACACCCCCAACTCAGCTGCCTGCCTGCAAGGCTGAGCTGGCAATGTGCGCTCGAGCGAGCACATTTCTAGTGGAAGGGAGCTCGGATGGGCAGGAATGGGGACTGAGGAATGAAAACGGATGGGAGCAGGCTCAGACTGCTCGCTCGCAGCATCCAACAGTCTTAGTCTGCCTCAGTCCTTCCACCGCGACCCGTGCCAGCGCCCTGCAGTTGCGGACAGCAGGCAGGATGAATCACCTTCCAACCATCCCACCGAAGACAACAAGAGTTATGGCGTTGAGTTCAACCAGACTAAACAAGAGAGTGAGGCCAGGAGGCTCCAGGAGGTTCGAGGAGCAAAAGGCAGCCCTGGGACCCTCACAGGTGGTCCCACACCTTCAGCCCGTGTCCCTGTGCTGGGAGCAGCATGGAAAAAACCCAGGCGGTGCAAACCAAAGTGGAAACGAAAACGAGAGGAGACCTCCCTGCTGCGATTCACCTTCAAGATTCCTAGAAAGAGCATAAAGGAGAAAGTAGGAAGGCACCAACGTCTCTGTCTTGACGGCTTCTTTACTAGACTGGATGAAACCAACCCTGCAACGTTACCAGTCACTTTCTTCTGATTGTGGTTTTCTCTCTCTTTCTCCCTTTTGCTTTTTTTCAACCTGTTTTCAATTTACTCTTGTGGCATCTCTGACTGTGACCTCATTCTGGTACTTAAGGGGGGGGGGTGGAGAGAGAGAGTGTCCTTTAAAAAAGAAATGAAAGAAATCATATTTTATTTAGCTTGGTTGGTTTTGAAGCTTTAGCAGAAGAAAGATTAACCTTTTCTGCCTAACTTAATGAAAACAAGGAGAAAGCCTGTATGGATAAATAAATATCTGTGTGGGTATGGAGCAGGCACGATCGTGTTACAGCCCCGGTGGAGCTGTAATGGGGAACAGGCGCGTTCCTGCGCAGCGGCTCCCAATTCCCGATCCATTTTCAAGGAAAGAAAAACAGAGTAGAATGTCAGAGGCCCAAGTGGGCATAAATGAGGGAGCCCAGGGAAGGCAGATGGGGCCCAGCGAGGACCTCCGTCCCCAGCAGTGACCTCCGGAGCAATGCCAGCAAAGCAGATGGAAAAAGAGACCTTACTCCTCTTTACTCTTGCCAGGTTTTGGTTCCTGAAACGAGGGAACAAATGGCATGCTCAGCCCTCCAGGTCTGTCACCTTTTGGGGGTCCTCGTCCCAGCCTCCTCTTCCTCCAGGGCTCTGTCTCTGAGGAGGAGAGATTCAGAGGAGCGCTGTGAGCAGGAGGCTTGGACCGGGTTTTTGGATGGGTAGATGGGGAGCACAGGCTTGCAGGGTGGTTCCTCCACAACGAGGTTGTACCTGGGTTTAACGTGCTTCGGCTCGTGCGCTTGGTAGGGGAAGGCAGCAAAAGGTGGCTTGTCTTGGAGATGATGGGCTGATTTAAATTAGTGTAACATAACTTTAGGCAATGGAGCTGTTCCGATTTACATCAGCAGATGGTCTGTCTCGCTGCCTAGATCATTAAAAGCAAACCGTCCCTACTGATCCTGGTGGAAAGATGTCAAAACCTCCTTCCCTGCATGGCTTGCCAGATTATAAAAGAAATAAAAAGGCCTAGTTATTACTAAAAAATCTTCTGCCCACGTTCTGGGAGCAGCCATTCGTGCCAGCCTCTCGTGTTAGATGGGAGCCTAAGCCCCAGGCCCCAAAAGCCTGCAGCCCCTGAAATAATTTCTTTGTCATGATTTTTCTCAAACACGTATCTACCGGGAATCCCTCTGGCTGGGCACAGGTTGTCTAGGCTGAAACAGAGAAGCCAGTGATCATGCTGTGAACTTCGGGCACAGTTTGTGCCTCGCTCGTTGACTTGTACGAAGGTGCAAATTGCAGTACTTCTCTGAACGCCTTCGCCTTGCCTCAGTGATGAATTTTGGAGGAATTTCTTCCTATGTCTATATGCTACTAGACACATTAATAATGATGCAGAGCTCTCCTCTGGGCTTCCCAGTTCCTCTGCTGATGGAAGACTGCATTTGTAGATGGCTAAATTTAAGGAGCAGTGCTTTAGCTGAGCTAAGATGAAAAGTTGCATTCCAGTGCCACAAAAGTACCTCAAATCGCTTCGCTGGTGCTCTCCAGGGCTAGAACTTGCTGCACGGGGAGTGACCACACGGAACTGAAGGATGGGCTGTCTCGCACTGTTCCTACCAAGAGCAGTCAGTCGAACAGAAGGAAATGGTATTAATTTGGATGAGCTGCAAATGTTCTAAAAACATGATGCACAAGGCTAATCATGAGTGTATTCTTCTTTTAGGGTCATCAGCAGGACTCACCGCTCCTTCACCTGAGCTCTCCACAGACTGCTTATCACAGTTCTTTCACAGTCAATACCTAAGACCTCAGAAAAACTGCTTCAACTTATGTCAAAAAACGCATCACCTCCTCAATCTCCCCCAAGGCAGTAAGCTGCTGGAGGAGAGTGAGAATTAATGCATTTCAATCTGTGCTGTGAGCCCTCCAGTATTTCTCAAGGTTCACTGGGTTGCTAAGGGTCAACCACAGCCAGACACAAGCTGATTCTGCTATGCTTGGAGCCATCCAGGCATGAGCCAGTTCCAATCTCAAAGCCACGTATTCACATTAGCATGGTGGAGAGTCCAAGTGAATTTATCTATTCCCTTGGAGTTTGTTTTGGGCTCCGCAGCATGTTAAAATAGTTACTTGATTTCAAGGCACAGTGGGAACCCATTTGTGTTGGGAGTTGTGCAGACACAAAGCAAAGACACGAGCTTTGTCCTTGGATACTTTTTGTCTGGCAGAAGATTTTGTCCATCACCACAGATCTAGTTCTCACCCTCGTCACCACAGATCTAGTTCCCACCCTCATTCTTGCTTCCCTTTCATTGTAGCTTCTTTTAAATTAGAGGTTTCTAAACAATGGACCAGTGGTCCAGACCACTTGGTGGTCCCCAAGACAGCAGTCTGTAGCAGATCCAGGGACTGCACAGAGCCTTATGTGCACCAGGAATCCCACCAGCCCTGCTACAGCCCCAGAGCCACTCTTCTACAGCGTAAACTGATGTGTCAGATACTTCAGAGACAGCAACAAAACCTGTATCATAACCTCTTTCTTCTTAAACGCACAAAGCTACTGCACTCTTGCGGTTCCTAGGGGAACAAGCTACTGTCCGAAAATGACTCCCAAATTTTGGATGCAAAGATGGCACCAAGGACCTGGGCTCCACCACTCCAGGGCACTGTGAGGTTCCATCTCCTGCTGGGATTAACATGACTAAACCTGAAAGGGAGCAGCTTTCACCATGAGACACCTCAGAGGACAAATCTTGGGATCCTTTCTAAAGAAAGGTCAATGACAAGGTGATTCTGGCCAGTCCAAGTGGGCCCTGGGGATACACCTACAACGTGCCCGATGTACAAACTTCCCAACCTGCCTAGTACATGGTGGTCTACGAAGAAAGCAGGGCAGACCTGCCGAACAGCAGGGTCAGGTCCTTCATTTCCAGCTCTACTGAGCAGTCTTTTACCTTTGTTTTCAGCTCTTTATGACCAAATACTCCAGTAGTTCAATGCTCCACAGAAGCCCACTGGCTGACTTGCACCCACTGGAGATCAAGCCTTACACACATATGCAAATACTGACTAGGAGGAGGGGGAAAGGACATTTCCTAGAAAGAAAATTAGTGTGCAATTAATCACTAAAAACAATTATCTCGAGTGATTTGTCAAATCAAATTAATGTAAACCTATGCTGAAAAGCCATCATCTGGTCTGTGCTTCATTTCTCCTTTTACTTACCGGGAAAGTGCAGTTTTTGGACCTCTTAGATCAGCCAGTTTCTTTTATGTTATTGTCACTGTTGCCTGGCCCTGCTCCTCGTCCCTTCTTACACTTCAGGGCTCAGTGCTGGAAACTGGACCAAACCACCACCTGTAGCGGCAACCAATTTAAAGACAATATTCTTTGTTTGGTCCCATTTATTCTAAATAGAGGTAATATGCGTAAATGCTGATGAATTAGCGATAAGACTTTGGACCAGTATATTCCAAAGGGCTCAGCACACACAACTGCAGCCAGATCTGCAGCCTGTTAGCCAACAAACACTTAAAAAATTGGTCCTGATGGAGGGACCTGCATGGAAGCAGACCTCTTGTTTGGCCCTAATATGCAGTTTTGGACATTTGAGAATGTGGGGGCAGATCCTCAGTTCATAAAATCTCCTGTAGCTCCCTTGAAGTCAATGGAACAATAACAATTTACACTAGCTGAGTTTCTGCATCCTGGCTGTGAGCTATTTGGAACAACTACACCATAATGATTATTACAGATATTTCAGATCACTTGTCTAAGACGGATAGGTGAATACCACTGAATAAGAAAACAGAGAGTTGGTTTGCTATGATTTCCAAAGAATTATTGATCCGTATCTTGCAAATCTTTACACGTGTTTAGCTTTATTCATGTGAGTTGTTCCATTACACTTGTGTGCCAGATAAACTAATGTAGATGCTTGCAGAACCAAGGTTAAAGCTTGTGCAAACACAGCGAGTTCTAAATATTTTTGTAGATATGTTCAGTTACCTCGGAGTCAGACTAGAAAGCATGCCATTTGACTGAGCCTCTTTTCATAACTCTCCATTCATCTGAGCAGGTATCACAAGAGACGTCAAATGAGATATCAGGATAAAACTAAGAAAAGAAGCAACTACTTGACCAAACTCAGAAACTAGAAAACACCCACTCAGTCAGGACTAATGCATGCAAGACTTGCCATCAGTTCTTGAACAAGGAATTACCTGGGTTACTAGAGTATACTCACAACAGCTTCTTAACACAGCTAATGAATCATTCCGTTATTGATTTCCCCATAATGAAGTTAACATTTTTCTTCACAGTTTTGATCCAGTACAACACACAAGTCAGCGAAGAGGAGAAAGAGCTGAGAATCTCTTGGCCATGAGGAGTCTACTTCAGCATCCGTCATATCAGCAATACTCCAGCTTTTCCACTAAGACTACAAGGTGAGACAGGATCTCCCGCACCACTGCACAGTCCCGCCGCTCACAAGGACAGAATACAATCTCTAATTTCTTAAATTGAGCTGATTTTGTTTCCTTGAGGACAAGACATGTGTCAACAAGGCACCTGACACCTAGAGACTTCAATGCACTTCACAAAGGGCATTAATACCTCCGACAATGTGGCAGCATTTACATCCCTCCGCCAAGACATGAGCTCCGTTACGATCCACACCTGCATCGCAGAAGGCTGCAGCATCAGGAGAGGCGGCAGGCAAAGAAGCAGGGATGCAAAGAAAGGAAATTACTTTTTCAAGATACCAGGCAAAAGACAAGTTTGAGGCTATAACCCAGAGCCCCAGTCCAGACGTCTAACCACTAATAGCTGGCTTTCATCTCTGAAAGACTATTAACCCTTTTTTACAAGTGAGCAAACTCCAGGCACTGAGGATACCTGCCGTAAGGGCACAGCAGGATGACAGCATGGAAGGAATGCCTTCTGCTCTGAATTTTAAGTCATGTTTCCCAGAAACCAAGACAAATCAATCCTGGCATCTACAGGAAAGGGAAGTTGTTAACAGCCAGGACAGCTCTGATGGAAGATGGCCCCTGGGAACCCAGCTCACCGAAGGCCCTCTATGGTGGGAACAGTTGTTTGACTCCTAGATGTCCTTGGCAAAGCAAGGTATCTGGGCACGCTTCCCATCCCCAGGATCACCGATCGCTCTAGGATGGTTAGTTGGAGACACGTCATCGCCAGCAACTGTGCAACATCTTACCCCTCAGATGACAAAAGACAGATTCCCAGAATGAGCCGAGCAGGATTAAGCCAAGTGGTAAATGGATTCCAGGGCTGTTCCAGGATCTGTGCTGATGAGGGAAGCCAACCTGGAGCTTGTACGGTGAGGTTATCACTTCCCTCTTTTCCTCAAATCCGTAAATAGAACCCAAACACCGCTTGTGCCATGTTAAAGAGATAAGATGAGTCTCCCCCATCCCTTGCAAAGCCTGAAATAGAAACCCCGCTACTCTCTATCCTAAGCATCAAGCGTAGGATGTTGACATTTAGCAGTAGGGAAAATTACCCAAACAATGAACCCTCTCAGGTCTCTCTTCTCCGTTCCATTTCCCCAGTCCCCTGGAAAATGTTCATAAAGTAACGTGGAAAAAACCCAAACTAACCCAAACCCCAACAACCAAAACCCAACCTTCCTAAGGCTGTGGAAATAATATGTAGAGGAGAGTGAGTCAGGCTCTGCTAACTGCACAGGGGTCACCAGTCCTGAAGGCAGAGATGATTCACCAGAGCGGCAAGAACTAGAAGGTAGAAGAAACCGAAAAGAGGGTGGGGAAAGAAAGTTGCATTAAAGAAGGGGAGGCAATAAGAAATGAAAAGGTTCCAGATTGCAGGCACCTTGCTCTTTACCAAACACCACTCAACTGGAACTGACGTGGGATGATTAACTTGATAGTGGTGAGATTATTCCCTTGGTGCTTTGTCCAGACTTCCTTTATGAGAAGGAGGGCAAACAGGCTGTAAAGCCTCAATCCACCGCCATCCCCTGCTCCTCCTTCTCTTCTTCCCCTGCCTGAGATGCTCAGCAGAGCCTCACCTCCCTGCTGCCTCTGCTTCCACCGCTCCTTTCCTGCACCCATGCCCTTTAACTGTGGCAGCGTTATGGGATTCTGTTTTCCCCATAAAAGATGCCCTCAAAGAGATGAGAAAAGCTGGACTTGCTTACGAGCACGGCATGCTGTGGGGAGCCCTCCCGGATGCCACCGGCACAGAAAGTACCTTGTCACAAGAGATGGACAGGAGGATGGGGCTCAGATGCTGGGGAGAACTCTGCCTGCCAGAACGCTCTCCTGCTATTCCTCCACTCAGCCCTTCTCCTCAGCCATCTCCCTCCTCGCCTTTTATCACCATAAACAATTCAAACACAGAAAATTTGCTCTGAAAAAACCTAACAACAACAAAAAATCTTCCCTCTCAAGTTCACAATGAGAACTGTAAAGCTTTTTCTGCTTGGAAACTTCTCCCGGTCAGTTTTTCCTACTGTTTAATCCCCGCTTTGAGTTACACAGAATGAGTAAACACATTTTATAAGGTTCTAATTCATACCTAACCCATACAGTTTATAGCTTAACGTAGTAAAACACACATGTGCACACACACGCACGCACTTTTTATACATTTATATATACATACACACACACACACACGCTCACATATAAATGCATAAAATGGCCTTGGTCCCACTCCCGCGAGCCTCCCCGCAGCGGGTCTGATTGCTCCGGCGTGTGCCCCGCTATGAACGCAGGCTGGTGCGCTTCGGCGTGAGCGAGCTGCCCTGCGGAGTGGTTCCCGCTGCAGGTTCCTGCAGCCTCCTTTGTAAGAAATAATTAGTCAGCCTCGTTACAGGAACGGCGGGACCCCCGCGCCACCTCTGCAGGACTGAGGAACGCCACCACGTGGTATCCCAGGCACAACTCCTGTCCGCTTTCTGCCCAGCGAGCACCGGGAGTGACGCCCCGTGGCGGGGAGGCAGGCGAGGCT
>NW_010529644.1:23071-32614 GCF_000687285.1 Phaethon lepturus
AGGCAGCTCTCTGCCGGCAGCGGTTAGAGAAAACCTGAAGGTGGGCCCTCAGTCAGAAGATGGCCTACGGTGGGAACGCCACCCGTTGCTGCTCTGGAGGAAGGCGGACAGCCCTCACACCAAACCCCGCCACGCAGCCGTGCGTTAGGGTCAGCCCCGACGGGGCGTTGCAAACACTTTGCGCGGCGCCAGCCTCCGCACCGAGCTGCTGGAGAGGTAGATCCTCCCCCGCAGCGAAACCGCTTCCTTCACCTTTGCTTGGGACCGCGGAGGCCAGCCGTGACGTGCTGTGGATGGCGTCAGGGCCAAACGGCCACCGGAACCTCCATCTCCCACTCCCGCTGTTTGGGAACCCCCCGCCAGCTCCTGCCTCCGCCTCCCCAGAGGCAGAGCTGACCGATTCGCCCCATTACGCCTGGGCTCAGCTTCAGGTCCCTCGGCTTCTTCAGCCCTTTAACTCGCTGTGGGCAGGGGAGATGGACTCTTCTTGACTGGTAGTTAACAATTAGCTAATTCCACCCAGGAAAAACACACCGCCTGACACAGGGAGCTAGTGAGCAACAGCAAACAGCAGCAGAACCCAGCAGTCCACAAGATCTACCTTGCCATGTCCGACGGGAGTCTCTGCAGCTCTGGTAGTCCCAAGCACCCCCAGGGTGAATAGCTGTGCACATCGGACCAAAGAAACTCAGCAACACCCCTCCCAAACTCTGCACGGGGGAACCTTATAAACATGTTGAGCTGCCTGCCAGTGGCTTTGAACTTGGCTGTAAGTTGAAGGTAGGAGAACTTTACAACTACTGACCAAGGAATTGCCTCTACCATTGCTCTGAAGAAGGTGGCTTTTCTTGAGCTTGTGTGTTTTGGGTTTTCCTGCTTGTTTCCCCCAGCAGGTTGCTATTAAACTAAACTGAGCGTCTCGTACAGTCCCATACTTCTGTCACAGAGAATAACTGTTAAGTGATTAAAGCATCGTTACTGCTATACCTCTGCAAGACCACACCAAGAGATCATTTCCTCAGAGGAAAGAGAAACAGAGAGAGAACTGTGTCAGTGACACAGCTGAAGCCTCCGCTGACACGAGTGCGAAGGGAGCAGTTTGTGCCAGCTGAGAGTCTGGCTCTAAATCGGGTTTGGTGTGGTGCAGCTCCTCTGAGCAGGACGACAAGACAACAGAAACACCCAGAAAACATCCCAGACACTGGATTTTGTGGTTCTCCAGAAAAGCTTTTTTGCAGCATTTGTTTGATTTATGGGATCCACTGCCCTGAACCCCATTTATTCCCTTGATGGGCCTCTCCTCTCCCAGAGGGCATCCAATTAACCAGCAGAGAAATCAGAGTGAGAATTAACTCATTTTCATGTCCTGACTCACTGTCATACCTCCCATCATCTTGTTTTTCCTCATCCCTGCCTGTTTATCCCAGCCTCAACCCCTCTTCTATTCAGAAACCACAGAAAAAGCAGGAACAAATATAACCCCCACCAAAAGACCAGGGTCAGCTGGAAATCTTGACTGCAACAACACAACTCCCTGGTCTTAATCTCCTCAACTTTGTCTTCTCACCCTCTGTGAGACCACAACACCCTCCAACACAGCCTCCGCTCAAGCTGCCAGTAGGCCAAATCCCAGCAAGCAAAAATGAGTTGACCCTTGAAGCCATATTTTTAAGTCAAGGTGCCTCTGCATCCTTTAAGTCCTGGAGCATCCTTGCACAAAAGTCACCTCCCAGGTGGGAGTTTGTCTCCAAAGACCATGCTCTGGGTCTCTGCTGGTGACCACAGCTACGGCTGCCCGAACCACGGCCCCAGGGGAGCTAGCACCATTACCATCCCTGCTTTTCTCTCTCTTTATTCCCTCTGCCTGTTGCTGCTGTTAGAACTAAGGTTTCAATTTTTCAACTTCAAAGATTGGCTTGAAGACTCAGTCTCTTTTTTCGGGGCGGTTTTTTGATACACAGCCCCTCCAAGGGTGCGGAAAAGCACTCTGGGTTATCAAGGTGAAATCATGGGCATCATTCAAGACCATCCTGGCCGGTTCTGTGGTAACTTGTCACTTGAAGGCACGGACAAAAGCCATCACTCAAGCTAGTGGTTTGAAGTTGCTTCCAGCCACGCAAAATATGAGATGTGGGCTTCAGGCTCCATAATGCTATTTTCATTTTCCTCCTCCAAGAAAATAAACTGAGTGTTTATTTCCTGAATGCTCTGGTCTGAGAAAGGGCAAAACTTTCCTCCAGGAGCCAGGTGGCTGGAAAGGGAAGGCAAAGGCAAATATTTGCCGAATTTGTCAATGAGCTCTTATTCCATCTTTCTTATTAATATTTATTTAGACATAATGTGAGGGAAACCTGCTCAGACCACAGCAATGTGGGAGATTCCACTGTTATTCTCCTCATGCCAGCTACTGGTGCGGAGAGAGGAGAGAAGGAAAAACAGAGACAAAGAGAGTGTCAGGGAGTTCACAAGCAATTTAGAGAAAGTCACGGGCTTTCGTCTTGACTTAGCAGAAGATGGGATGCCTTGAGAAAGTCAATACATCTACGGACCGTGTGATGGGTCAAAGAGGTTGAACAGCTCAGCCTTCCTTGCTGATATTCAACGCACAGGTGTAGCTTTGAGAGAGAAAATAACCTCATTACAGAGCCCTCTTTCTTTTTTTCTTTTAAAGGAAGGAATCGTTAATGACATGGAGACAAGGAGGATAAACTGCAATCCCAGGTTTAGTAAATTGTGTGAGACAAAGCTGATGTATTTCTTCAATGAGACAGTTCATTCCCTCGACACGAGAAGCATGGTACAATCTAATTTATCTGGGTATCAAGAGGCACTAGCCATGACATGACATGGGTAATTATTAGGTAAGCTTGAAAAGATGGGAATTAGCAGAAGAATTATACAGCAGGTCAGGAACTGAGTAACGAACAAATGAAAAGGTTATGCTGAGAAGACAGTGATGGGAACCGAGTTATAACTAGCAGAGTTCCTCGATGATCAGGCTTGTAATCAATCTTATTTCTCACTGGAAATACAGCAACGATGTTAGCACCGATGAAGTGGAATGCATTATTAGTGCACAGGCGATCAGAGGATCAGTCAAAAGACATTAAAAGATCTTGAGGGTTATAGTAATACAAGTGGAATGATTTTTAATATTTAAAAATGCAAATTAACTTAAAGATGGACAGTAGAATAGTTCTTTTGTTAGCAGGAACCTCTGCAGATAGAAACAAAGGAGGAGGAGGAGAAACGCCTGGATGCACTGGGTGGTCACAGCACAACCACATGTTGCTGCTGGATGAGAGCTGGAGAAAAGGAAAGCAAATTTTTGGATCAGCTTAGAAAGGGTCTTCCAGTTGAAATAAAGAAGAATCAAACAGTTTGACAGCAAAAGGCTGAATGTGGTGGTCCACTACCTGCCTCGCCATCAGAAAATCACAGCAAGTCTCCAGTCCAACCTCTTCAAAGTGAGGCCAAGGACAAAGCCAGGGCATGGTTGCTTGGGGCTTTATCCAGTTGAATTTTGAAGATCTCCAGGGATTCCTCCAGGAGCCACTTAGCTGATGTACTAATAATCACTGCTTGGTAGCAGAAATCCCACTGGACCGTGCTGCCCGGGGGAAAGACCTGGATGCATTTCTGCAGGGCTTCAAAGCCCCAGCATGCTGGCTGACCAAACTGGTTGGGAGAGACCCGGCTGTGAGCGTGTCCCCTGTTGCCCTCCACTGGATAGAAGGAGAATGTCACACTGCTGTGTCATGTCTGGGGACAGCACACCCTAAAAGCATCTCCTCTTTCAGCTGGGGTAGGAGTCTGTGCTCTGGGCAGCTGAGCTCTAGCTCTGTTTTCGCTCTGACTGGGTCTCGTGTAGCAACAGCTGGGCGACATAGGTTTGCTCAAACCACAGCCAGACGATTGGAAATAAAAACGATATTCATATATTAATTAACATCTGGTGACTCGTCTAATTACATGATACAATGTGCATGAGTTTTTTGTTCCCTTCATATTTTATGCATTGAATGAAAACTAAACAAATGTTGCAAAAGCAACAGTGCAAAAGCAAAAAACCAAACACTACCCAAGTTTGTACTTACAATACTTACTGACACATCAGTTTAATTAACATGTAAAGAAGGACATGACTAACCCATGATGACGAAGATGGTGGTGACACCAAACTGGAATTAACATCCAGCCTGATCCAACCTGGCCATTTTTCATTAAACTGGGCTTCCCTTTACACATACTCTTTTTTTTAAAAAAAAGTAATAATTTGTTAAACTGAGCAGTTCAGGGCCTGATTTAGCAAATTATTACTTACCCATTTTCAAAAGCCACTTTTAATGAAAACCGGCCCTAAAAATTTCGGACGGACTGTAAAGCACCATCCCAAAGGAAACGAGCTGATGTCACCCTGCCTGCGCAACACATCTGACAGCGTCTGGTGTTTTCTGCCACACTTTGGGGACAGAAATAAAAAAGAACAAGGGGGAAGGAAAGCCAGATTAATTAAGAAAAGTCATCACTCAGGTTGTCTGGCAGTAACGCATTACCCCGTGCCTGTGGCCATCCCCCCGGGGCTGGCAGGGGCGGGTGACGGGATGCCCCGTGGTCACGGGGACAGCGCGCACGCGGGTGGGCAGGAAACGAAAAGCTGAAGGCTTGGCACTTGGCTCCAGGTTACGCCTGGTTTTTGTTCAGAAAGGGGCGTTGAGCGGGGAGGCAGAGGTGAGAGCAGAGCCCCTCCTGCCACCCGCCATAGGCGACCTGGGGGAAAGAAATGCCCAGCGCGTGCTGCCCCGCTGAGAAATCCAAACAGGCTCTTGCATGGTTAAATACTTCGTCAAGAAGGCTGAAGGCTTCATTAAAAACACAGCAAGAAGAACAACGACAAACCCAACCCTATGTTCACGAGCTCCTTTCTGAACCCAACAGCAAGAGCGGAGCAAGAGGAGTCTTGGGGCTGGCAGAGGTGGGAGGGCACAGGGTTTCGGGAAGCAGCTCACGCAGAAGTGGTTCGCCCCCAGCGCCTGCCCCGCTCGGGCACCGCTCCAAAACCATGGCTCCGTTTGATGCTGACGCCATGGAGGGAACATAAAGCAACTGCCCTCCTTTTGGGTGGACCGGTGCCCGTGCCGGAAGCCTCTTGGCAGCACAGCGGATACGCAGGGGTATAACCGGGGTATGAGCGAGCTCTGGAGGGTTAATCCAACCAGCCAGCGGCTGGTGTCACCCTCAGTTTGCTAAGAGGGACCAGAGGCGGGAGGTAACTCATTCAAGTTACCCATCCTTCACGCAGACCATCCCAACCACACGAGCCCTGCTCTGACGGCAGCGAGGTGTGACGCAGCTCCCCCGTCACCGCGGCACCTCTGTGAAGGTGACGGGGCAGGGTCCCGCCATGAACAGTGATTTTCTGGCTAGCATGCAGACTCCCATCACCCGGTACAGACGTTTCTATCCCTTACTGCATCTCTGCAGGAGGCCAGATGCGTGCTCAGCCACCCGAGAAGCGGACGCCCATGAAAACATTCCCCCAAGCAGAGCAGGTAGCACAGCCTCAGCACGCTGGCCCAGCACTTTCCATATGTTCAGCTCCTACAACACTGCCAAACTTTAACTGTTTAGGCTGAAATTTTCCACACTGGGTATCTGCCTCAGGCTGAATTTTTTTTGGAAAGTTTCATATAAAAAAGTCTAGCCAATTCCAACAAGGCAGCTTGGGAAAAATATAGTTTTCCTCATCTTAAAAAAAAAAAAAAGTCAAAAAAACAAAACCAACTTAGAACTTTTGTCGTCAAGCCCCGGTGTTCAGCGCGGGGACTTGGCATTTGGCAGACAGGGTGGTCACTGCGTTAACGACACGGCTTTGTCGTTCAAAATTTCATTCAAATTGGCAGCGTTGCAAGGCCATCGGTACTCAGTTTGCACACACTCCACAGAGAGGTCGTCTGGCTTCTCCTGAGTTCCCCGAGAAGCTCCATCCCCTCACAGCTCCTGCGCTAGACCACACCACGTTACACGTCCCTCGCGGAGGGTGGGTGAGCGTGCCCCAGCCAAAAGGCAGCCCATAGCTTCGTCACTACCTATTCAGGGACTGAAGAACATTGCTTCATGTCACCCAACCGCCCGGTGCCTGCGGCAGCCGCGCGGGAGAGGCGACTCATGCCTTAAGCACCAATGCAATGGCAATGCAGAAGGGCAGAGGGCTGTGCAGGGGCTGCCGATGGTGTTGGGAGTAGAAGGGGGCTCTGCGAGACCACCACAGAGAGATCCCACGGCACAGGGAAATGCCTGAATGAAAGGGCTTCGCCCATCTCCTGTTGAAACAGACTGGGGAACATCAGTGAGTTCTGTGGGGCGGGATTCAGCTCTTATAAAGGAAAAACAGATAGAACGAAATAATAAAATCCAGTAACAAGGTGGTATAGGAGTGTCTTGCAAATTATGACCCATTCTGCGTGAGCAGGCCTCGCTGCTTTGCTTGTTTTAGTGCACTGGGGTTTCTCTTCTACTAATTTTTTGAATTGCAAGTGGTAACAATAATCACAGGCTGATGTTTGCTGGGCAGGTAGCCCCGCGGGCACGGTGTGCAAGCAGAAAGCAGGGCAGCTCTTGGGCTGCAAAATAAATCACTTTGGCTGGGATTTACCTCCCTTTAGCCCTCTCCAAACCAGGCATCTGGGTAGGTTCTTCTTTCAGTCAACAGGAAGGTGAGGGTGTCTCCTGATGGTGATTCCTCACACGCAGACAACGTTAATGAAGACATGCAAGAGGGTTTCCCCGAGAGGAAACCTGTGCAGCCACTGGCCACTGCGGGGACCTGGCCATGCAGGTTAGGCAGATGACGTTAGCGAGGAGGTGTACAGGGCTAAGGGTACAGCTAAACTGTCCTAGAAACCACCAGTCTCACAGTCGGACTCTTCTACTGTACACACTGTCAAGGAAGCAGCAACGGAAGTGTGGACACAGGCTTGAGCTTCAGGAATGAGGACCGTGAGACACCATCCTACAGGTCCACGTTTCCATCCATGTAGTCGCAACTACTCTGATCAAAATCACAGCCCACACAACAGCACGTTTCCCGCAGAGCCACGTGGGAGCTTGTACCTACAGGTTAAGAGCCCATCACCCTGGCCAGTGGGCACCAGCTGGGCTGGAGAGGCCAGGCAACTAGCAATGCTCAAGCCAACCCTTATCTCAAGAGCTGCATGCTTCAACTCTACCTTCCCAAAATGGGAATGACAAGTGTTCCCTGCCCCAGAGATGGCTGGTGAGAAAAAAATTCGTAAGACATTATAAAATAGTGATGGAATAACACCTCAGGTAGAGCAAAAACTCAGACCTTCATCTGCTAGAGTATCCCACTTCCCTCACTCAAATTCTTAACACCATCTAGCACCGATTGGGGTTTACATCGCACTCCCTATATTCGATCAGGACACTTGGTAGGAAAGAACTTGTCCTGTATCTCTCCCTGCTCTGTGGTTCAACAGATGACTCCAGTCTTCAGGACTACTACCCTCTGATCCTTCATCAGCATCGGGAAATATGCCAAGAGGAAGGAACAGAAAGAAATCCGGAGGAGATGACTGTCATGTGAAAACCCGTCGTGAATGGCGCAACCGGTTGCATGTCAGGGGGCTTGGGAAGGGGTGGTGGGAGCTGGCAGGGTGGGCAGTTGCTCAAAGGAAACCACAGAGGACTGACCAAGCACTTGAAAGATTCCACACATACCTCCCAGATATGCCAGCGCGGTTACAAAATCCCTGCCCGGCACTTGGGGTGGCGGCTTGCACTTGGAAAAAAAAAAAGGGGGGGAAAAGAAGAAAAGGAAAAAACAAAACCCCAAACAACCATTCATGGGACACACAGAGGGCTGCAAGTCCTCTGCTTTAACGAGATGCCGCAGGCATCGCTGCCTTGGAATTTGGGCTATGCTTGCGGTCCACGAGGCGACTCGCCGAAGCCTTTGGTCACATTAAGCAACATTACATGATAATGCTGCAGCACTTTCAGGCTGAGGGAGAAGGAAAACAAAACAGATGACTCTGGATGGAAAGGCATTGCTGTAAACCTGGGAGGGAGAAGAACATTCTTTCTGATACTTTTTTTGGCTGGTTGTGTCCTCCCTTCCCGCCTCCCACCTCTCTCTCCCTTTTCCCCCTCCTTCTCTTGGAGAACTGGTGACAGCAAGTTTTTTTTACTAATATTTCCATATTAAATAGAAAGGAAGAGTGTGAAAGGCCATGTGGAGTGGTGGCAGCTAGACAGTGGAATCTGCAACTGAAGGGTGGAGTTGGAGCACTGGAGAGGTGCCGGTTATTTATAGGGTATGAGAGAACACAAAAAATGTCTGGCCTCTTTAAGGCCCCTTAATCCATTAACAACCAATGGAAAAGGAAAAAAAAAAGAAGAGAAAAAAAGAAAAAAGAAAAAAAAAGAAAAAAAGAAAGAAAAAAAGAAAAAAAAAGAAAGAAAAAAAGAAAAAAAAAAGAAAAAAAAAGAAAAAAAGGGAAGGGAAAAAAATGAGGAGAAAAGGCACCTCCGCACCAGACTACGAAGTGTGAAGGAAGACTGGGCGATGGCCTGGCACGGTCCTGTCCCGTCCCTCCAGCCCAACTCGCACCCCATGGGCCCACCACGCTCGGGCGGTGGGACCGGCATCGCGGCGAGGAGCCCTGCGCTCCCCAGGCAGCCCGAAGACGCAGCTGCCTCGAGGCTGGGACGTGGCAGCTGTTTAAACCATGGTACAGCAGCGTTGGATGGGAAGCGGAGATGAACGGTGCGTTCAAGAGAAATCAAAAGGGAGAAGCTGAGAGCGTTGGGAATATGGGCTGGAAATTCCCCTTCTCAGGTCAGTATTCGTGGAGCAACCGGGGATCTCTGCACTCCGATCCGAGAAGAAGAGTCCGTGAGATGCAGCCGATGGCTCTCCTCACTCATTTGGGGATACATAAACTGGAGGGCCATCTTTAAGGCCGGGTGTTTCAGCGCAGACGTGGATGATCTGGGAAGGCTGCCGGTAGGACCCTGGTCACAGCAGGTTTAAGCAGGGCTATTCGGCTCTAGGCCTGGAAGACCATTGCTTCCAGCCCTTTCCTAGGATTCCTGATGGATTTTAGCCCAGTTGAGTAGTGTCTTTCCTCTACCAGATGTCCTTCCTGAAGAGGAGTGATCGGCACCGCGGTGCAAAGAGGGGCCACGCAAACCACAGCAGTTTTGTGCTCTAACTAAAACTCCTTTTTCCTTCTTTACGAAAGAAATGCATGAGGTTATGCCTATCTTTTCTAAGCAGAGGTAAGGGAATTGTGAAGAGGTCCTGGAGGACACTCAGCACTTGGGTGATTTAGAGTACAACAAAGTGGATAAGTCATCAACTGCGATGAATATACACCTGGAACCAGGGAAACTGAAGACAGACAATCCTGTGGATAGAAAAGGGTCAGTAAAGAGATTCAAGAGCTCGAGAGGATGACAGTGACACTAAATCCTCAGGCCTTTTCACAAGCCCTGTTCTTATTCCCTAGGATCCTGCTG
>NW_010529644.1:32645-34230 GCF_000687285.1 Phaethon lepturus
CATTCTCCTCTGCCAGTATCAAATAACAAATGTCAGATCTCATATGGGAACCACTAAGAACATAAAAATAAGATTTATACGGAAAGATGAAGATCAAAAGAACAGTTACAAAACCCAGAAAGGTTTTGTTTGTACCCAAGCACACACAAATAAAAGCGAAGTCAAAACACTGCTGTTCAGGATTGTGATCACCATCGCCTGTGACCTTCTCCCACCATCACTGCAATTTTGAATGCCGGACACTGGCTACAAATTAATTTGCTGAAACTGAGGAAAATGCTTCCCTGATGTGTAAATAAGAAAAGGCTAAACATGCATTAGGTAATCCCAAACTTCATTTGGCCACTTGTAGTTCTCGCAAACCACATGCTAATACTCCCTCTAGCTCTCTTTTCATCTAAGACAGGAGCTCCAGAGCTCTACATCTGCTCCCTACCTTCCAACCTCATGAGAAAGACGACAGCATTATAATGTCAAAATCCTCAACTGCCAGTTGGCGACGCTGGTTTAGTTTTTCTGGTGGCCACAGAAATGCCAAAAGCATCGCAGATCTGGAAAAAAGGGAGGCATGGAGAGGTGAAAAGACTTGGCCACGGCAGGGAGAGGCAAATCCTCAAGAGGTGTAAATCATTACAGTTCTTCCGATGTCAGCACCCCAGGGAGGCTGGACCAGCATCAAGCAGAGCAGCGAGGAAGAGGAGGGCTGAGCCTCTTCCTGCTTGTCACAACATGATTCCAGGAAACTCGGACCTCGGCTCTCCTCCTGCTCTGGACTTCAGCCACCGGCTCATCTGCTCGGAGAATCTGTCAGCTCACCTCAACCCTCGAAAACTGGGGCTTGAGCCAAGGCCCTCAAAAGGGAGCAAAGGAAGGATGGGAGACGGAGTCCAAAAGCGTCTTTCCTCCCTAAAGGTGAGCCCTCTGGAACAAGCTCGAGTCCCATCCGCTCCGCCGGGGGACGGCCTGCCAGTGGCTGTTTGATATGTGGAGTGAATGAAAACGTTACCCCCACGCGATGACGTTCCAGCACCTTTCAGCACCAACTTGTCTTTTCCTTTATCTTTTTTTGTTTTAAACACAGACTCTCGGGAAAGCAACTTAGCAGACCAAGCTGCAAAGCAGAGACAGAATAGAATTGTCTTTTTTTTGGCTTCCAATACAAGAATGCAAAGCATTGTCTCTCTGGGAGGAGAATTAAGTATGGGCAAGTGTTTTGGCAAGAAAGCCACAGAGGAGAATGGAAGGCGAGGATGAGGTGGGGGAAGAGGAGGGGAGGGAGAGCCGGGGGTCAGATGGATGGTTTGGTCTTTTATAAATCTTGGATGGGGAAGAGGCACACAGATGGCTTTGTGTTTTAAAATGATTCTAATAAATCAACTCCGTAATCATAATCAAAATGCCCTTGTCTCTCTCTTCCCCCCTCTTCCATGGATCACAGCTGAGCAACGAGGCCGGAGCATGTGTCTGGCGAGGGAATGGCAAGCACCCGAGACAAAACCAGGCTGCGGCGAGAGAGCGAGGGGACGCGCGCGAGCGAGCGTGCAAACCCGCGTGCCTCTGCGCGCACGTGTGACTGCAGCCGGGC
>NW_010529645.1:0-22733 GCF_000687285.1 Phaethon lepturus
CAAGTGCAGGACCCGGTGCTTGGCCTTGTTGAACCTCATACAGCTGGCAAAGTATGTAAAACCTCATACAGTTTTGCCACAAATCATTGGGATTTGCCAGTATTTAGGTAGTCTGTTGAAAAATAGCCAGTCTTATAAAACATAGCTCAAATCTCTAACCAGTTTCTCGAGATTTCCTTTAGTTCGCAGCAAGCATGGATACTATCATACACTTGGAGTCAGGTGCTCTTTGCAAACATCCCCATAAATGTGACCAAAATACATAATTATCAGTTCCTATGCATCCAAATGGTAGGGGAATTAATTGCTTATATTTGGAAATGGGATTTTCAGCTTATGGATGAAGTTTTAAAAGCAGTTGGCAATATCTTATCATAGGGAGTTTACCTTTGGCTTATTTGAGGACAGAGCTGGATACAGTAAAATGAGCACCATAAATATTCTAAATAATCTATTAATAATGAATACATGGCTAGATTCTTCCCTAATAGTGGTCTTAAACTGGTAGTGTACTGAAGGCAAAACCAGGTACTGCACGTTTTATATATTTTACAATAAATTCCTAATGTATAGGCATGAAGAAATAAATGAACATGCCACATAGCTGGGGGATCTACAACCCTGCTCCCCAGCTTTACGGTCTACTTGAGATTTCTGTTTCAGAGCTTGTGACAAACCAGGTACTAATCGACCATTTACTGTTTGTTCTTCACTCATTGCTTGAAGTCTACTTTTTCCTTGACAAGATTTATTAATATTGATTAATTTTAACTAGACCTGTACAGAATACAGAATATTTTCTGGGAATGTCCGATAGTCTGACATTTCATTGAAATACAGGAGGAATAAAAAAGTAATCCATATTTAAAAATTTTCCTTGCAACAGCATGTCAAACAAATCTAAAAATAGGACAACCAAATCTTTAGTTTAGCAACTCCAAAATTTTACATTGTGAAAAATGTTTACACACTGTATACTAAATATAGCATTCTAATACTGTGTTATAAATACAATGCTGTTAGTGCAATACAAAGACAAAACAAAAAGAATTAAAATGACAAACCACAATTAAACATTTTAACTACAGAGATAAATATATTTTGACACTATGAAAACAGTTTCTTTCAACATAAGGCTATATCTCAATTAAGTGTTTTTATTGCAAATTTTGGCAACTTTCAATTTAACTGAACTGCATTTATCTGACATCAATCTATTCTGTCAAAAAAATTATTGGTTCTATTTCCAGTGTACAAGACCAGCAATTCTAACACTCATGAGATTCTTCATCTTTCTTTGCCAGACCCTTTCTTAGAAATGAGAAATGACAGATGGGATTTGTGAGAGAAAAGGATACTTTCTGTACATGCAGCCCAAGGGCAAGAGAAAAAGTCAACATGCTCTGCACAGATTTTTACTAGCTTTTGCCTTTGTTTTCTCTGTAGCCCCTCTCATCTTATTAAGCCTGAATCCTCTTCAGTTGCTCTCCATGTGTACATTTTTTCAAAAGGAAAGAATGTCCTTAATAAAATCTTTGAGAAGCCCAGGGGTGTAATGAAAGTGCTCTTGACATTAATCAAACAGTAACAAAGCCAATCCATCCACCATGGATGGACTCAGATCTCCAAAGTTGCTGAAATCTGTAAAACACCAATGAAAATATTTTGTGTGTGTGTGTCAGTATATGAAGGTAATGCAAAATAGAACTAGGATCTTATAAAAAAGCCCTTCACTGGTCCAACCACATCTAGTTTCTAACTGCAGCACTAGTATTAATATCAATAATTAGTATTTACAGTATGCAAATGATACAATCGTAAGCCCAGAATAAAAATTGAGATTCCTTACACATGGCATATTTCTATATGTTAAAACACCTTGTACATTAATTTATTTTTTATAGCAACATATGAATTTCATCTTCTGGAAACTGATTTCTTCTGCAGCACCATAGCAGAATGGTCCACCACCTCCACATATCAGTTTAATAATGTGTATCAGACTTGGAGAGTATTTAAAACTCCCTCTGTATTCATTCCTCAATGTACACTTTGACTATTAGCAATTTGAATACTGCTCTTAATTCCTCAGATTTTTTTCTTTTTCAAATTTGACTATGAAGGAGTTGGCACTTGCTGGTTTTTGGATTAAAATCTAACATTCAATTAAAATGGGTGATTTCTGACAAACTTATAAAATATGTAATTGTTGCACACACATAGTGGAAAATTTTGTTCTTTACCTGACTCATTACTTAAGTTAATAATGATCCTGCTGTATTTCACAAAAATTCTGTATTGGGTTACTCACTGATGGTAGTAAGCTGGTTTTCAAAGGATGCCAAAGCTTTCAAACCAGCATCTCAAAAAGAAGGTAAATATTCTGTAGACTGTAAGTGCAGAATATAAACAAATGGGTCCCAACAGCAATTCACCTCGACCTACTGCATATTTCAAATAATTAAGAAAGTGACATTCCCTTCTCTGTTTACCATAAACTCATGACAAAGACTTCTCTCAACTAAATTTAAATACAGGAAATTATTGCAATCATTTTGCTTTTTTTTCCTGCTCACAAATTGCTTGCAAGCTGATCCTCGTTTTCCTCAAATATATTCACTATCTCTACTTATTATTTATTGGCATTGCATGTACCATTGAAGCCTTTTTTTAATGTCGTTGGGAAATTATTCCAGCAATGAACAAGAAGCAGCCAAGAACAAAGAGCAATCAAGATCAGAGACAGGACGTTCATAACACTAATACCTTTTATCCACATGGTTACCTGTAATATTTTTTGCATTAATAACAACCATTTCTTCAGCTTGTAAACAAAACCCATGTGAATGTGTGTCTGCGGGTAGTAAAGAAAAAGGGGAGACGTATGGATTATTCCAGTAGCTTCTTGGAGTCAAGCAAATGTGGATGAATAAATACCCCTAAGCCCAGGACTGACACTACACATTTCAGGGTTGTTGAATCATCAGAAATTCCAGGTCATGAGGATGAATGTGAAAATACCCATCTGAAGCCATCCCCGGGATTGTGCAGTACCCCTGAGGATGCAGCCTGCCTCACACTCGTCCCTGGGCTCATGATCCAGCTCCTCAAGGACTCGTGTTTTACCACTGTTCCCCATTTAAAAGGGATGTCTCATGTCACTACAGTGGGCAGATATTAGCATTGGGGCGTATATGCTGTAGCTCGGGGATGCTGTGTCTCACACTGCCACATCTGCTCTGCACACTCATGGAACAAGTTGGCCCCTGCCCTGGAAGGAAACAGAAACCACTGTTTTCCTTTTGCAAGCAGGAAGGATGGAGGCAGCAAGGAGGCTCAGCCCAGTATTGTGCAGGTCCTTCGGCAGCACCTAGAGTCCAAACCAGCTCCGCTGCAGTGCTCACCATCACCCTCCCCAACCATCACTCCGGTGAGCATCTCCTTTCTCCCCAACCTTCCCCAGAGGCTTTCAGCAAAAGTCATCGCAACTGCCTGAGGAAGGAAAAAACACCAAAAGGAACACTGCTCCCACACATCTCTCATCTGTCTTCCTGTGTGCAGTGGGCATGAGGGGATGGATTTTTCTTTTGTTGCATTTGGAATTTTTTTTTCCCCTTTTAAAAGCGTGAGGTTTGATATTTAATGTCAGCTGGGGGATGTTTCAGTTGAACAAAATAGTTTCATTGTTGGGGGTCTACAAATAACCTTATTGATTAAGTGAAAAACATGAAGTATATGTTTCATCCTTCCCAAAACATGTACACTTTTTACCATTAGGTGAACAGCTTTATTCTATTTGGCATCAGCAGTGCATTTCCTATTGTGCGTGGGGTCTCCAGTGTAGAAAAACAGAAAACAAAAGCTACTTAGAAGAGATTTATTTTTCCAGATTAAGCTTGAAAAGTTTTTCTCCCCTAAGGATATAAATCCATTTATTTGGTAATTGCTTTATTTATTTTTCTCAGGTTATATGTTCTAATCTTAGCAGAATTTTGGAAGGAAATCTGGTGGTGAGCAGACATTAGCATAATACTGTAGCTTTATTTCCTAAAAAATTCAGGTGTTATAGTCTCAGCATTTCTACAGCATTATAAATTCCCCAAGCACACTACAGAGTTTCATACACCAACTCCTTGCTAGAAAGAGGACATCGAGTGCCCGGTGCTGAGGACAATCAGAAAGGTACTGTTAGGTGAGGCACTGAATGCTAAAGCATTTTGAAAAAAAAAAAAAATTAATCTTCTCTAAATAAAACTTGCTGTTATGGCCAGTTCCTCTCTCATTCATTTAATTTCTTTATCAGATCATAAAAGTTGATTACACATTTTTTATCTTATCTTGGACTGTGGAGTATGCTGTAAGAGGGAAAACAATATCACTTGCAATTGTTCATGGAGCAGCAGCTTTGAGTGCCCTGCCACTGCTAACACATCTATCTATCCTTCTGCAGGGACTCAAAATCCTGCCAAAGTAGGAACTGAGTAGTGAAGATATTTCCCTTTTCCTGTTTCATGATCTCAAGATTTGGTTCCCTCAGTTGTTGAATGAACTTATACTAATTTAAAGCTGAGAGCAAGCACTGAAGAAGAATCCATTTAACCAGCTGGACTACACTACATATTTTTACCACTGTCCATTCCAGTTAGGAATTTTTTAGCTACATTGATACACTACCACCACTACAAGTTTGAGCAGAGATACTCCAATATAAAACTGCTTATTACCAGGATGACTTGACCTTCTCATACAGCAGATATTCTTCTGTACTGATACAATTGCAGAAGGGAAGCAGCAGTGTCATTGGTAGTACCAAGTTTTAATCTTGGAAAATGCTGCTTGATGAACAGTTATTAAATCGATCTGTAATAAAGAAAAACTAATGAAAGGGCACCTTCGTTTTTGGCATGCGTTGGGATTTGCTCCTAAGTGCAGTTTCTCAGCACTTGAGTAGAGCATCTGCCAGCTCACCCTCTCCACTACCACAATGCTTGCTCAGTCAAGCACAGTAACAGCTACTTAAAGGAGCACATGGATTAAATATGCTGAGTTTTTCTGGCTCACTCATGGTACTTTTGATACTTTCTGAGCTCTCATTCTGGGTGGACCCAAACAGTGATGGATGTACCAGTTCTGCACTCAGGCTTGCTCTCACTGCCCTCCTGCAAGCCAAGGAGATGAGTTATCTAGGCAGACTTTCACCTCTGGCTTCCACATCCTGCTCCATATTGCATGAAAATGCCAAATTTGCATTCAGTAGCTGGAGGACCAAGTGTTGCAAGTGATAGCAAAGTTTCCAAAGACACTTGGTCAAGTTCATGATGGGGACAGAGGGTGGAAGGAACAAGAAGAGTGAGGAGCTGACAGCTGTCTGCAACCTCACCATGCCATTAGCTTACAAAAAAGCACCCATTCATTTCGTCTCATCCGGCAGCTCCAACTTTACTCTCTGGAAGCCAGAGAAAGGGATCAGTAGACATTTGCTGAGAGTTGAGATTCTGTTTTAATCCACCAACAAACGTCTATGTTTTGGTAGCAGAAGGTCTTTATATTGGTCTGTAATCATAAAGAGAAGGCCAGCTAGCCCTTTACAGGACCCATGGTTTAAATAGCAGATATACTGTTTGCTGCATAGCAGACTTCCCGTTTTCACTGGCAAAGTCCACGCTGGTGACCTAGACACAACTGTCATGTTCAAGCTAAAAGAAATTTATTCTGCAGGTAGGCATGTAAACAGAGGTGATATCATTTATTAGCACAAATGACTTGCTTGAAGAAAAAAAGAAAGCTTTCAAGGACATAAACTGCCTTCTAAATCTAGTAGCCAATGCATGATGAATTGTGTGTTTGTAAATAAATATCATTTGGAGCCTGGATGCTGAAGTTGCTTCATAAAAATACCAGCTAGTTTTAGTAAGTTTATGGTTAAGCAGTATCCAAAAGCCAATGAATTCACATGAATTCATGTCTACACTGTGTCTGTTTGTTTCTCTTTAGGGGCAGATACATAGCAAATTTCCATTAATCCTACATCAGGAGGAAACTGCTAATAACTAAAGGAAAACCTTAGTTCAAGAGAATTGTTGCTTACATGTGTCCAAAGCATCTGTCTTTATTCATGGTAAAGAGATGAAGTTCCAAGCAAGAATAAGCAAAAAAAAAAATAAAAACTATCTCAAGTCTTTAAACCAGTCCTTTAATGAATCTATCAATCTCATCTCTTCTGTACTCTAAGAACTTTGATTCTAGCCAAAATGGTAAGCAGTCAATTCAGATTCACAGTCAAGCTATGGACAACAAAGTTTGATGAAACCTTTGAGATGCTCACCCAAACTGCTCGACCTGTTTTGTTCAGGCATATCTTACAGCTGTGTTTTGTGCCTCTGTGTTTATAGGGCATCACTCACTGTAATATTGTGGGTTGGCTGAAAACAGGGACAAGGAGTGTTTGAAACGGGTATTCCCATTGAAATGAAAAGTTGTTTTGTTTGTTCTCCCAGATGGCTCTGAAAATCTGCCTCAACTGTAATACCTTTTGCTTTACCTCCTCAGCTTCAGTTATGTTAGATTCTTTTTTTTGCTACACTTTTTGGGTTCCCAGGCATATTGCCATTTTCTGTTATTTACACACAAATGCCTCTGTAAAAAATGTATTCTCCAGGGGCTATATAAGAACTTTCATTCCAAATTTCTAATTTCAGTAAAGCTACTACACAAAAGCTGTTGAATCATTCAGAACTATATGTAAATCCTCTAAGCTCTGTCTAGTTTAATTAAAGGTAAATCCCAGCAGATATTGTAATTGCAATGAGAGAGTAAATAGGAAGAGTTAACCTGTAAATGGAAGATAAATTATAAAAAAATCTTCTGTAGACAAATGTTCCTCTACATTTATATGGAAGCATTCTGTTGTGGTTTAACCCCAGCCAGCAACTAAACACCACGCTTCCGCTCGCTCACTCACCCCTGGTGGGATGGGGGAGAGAATTGGAAGGGTAAAAGAGAGAAAACTTTTGGGTTGGGGTAAAGACAGTTTAAGAGGCAAAGCAAAAGCTGCGCACACAAGCAAAGCAAAACAAGGAATTCATTCACCAATCCCCATGGGCAGGCAGGTGTTCAGCCATCTCCAGGGAAGCAGGGCTCCGTCATGCGTAATGGTTTCTTGGGAAGACAAAAGCCATCACTCCAAATGTCCTCCACTTCCTTCTTCATCCCAGCTTTATATGCTGAGCATGATGTCGTATGGTGTGGAATATCCCTTTGGTCAGCCTGGGTCAGCTGCCCTGGCTGTGTTCCCTCCCAGCTTCTGGTGTACCCCCAGCCTCCTCGCTGGCAGGACAGCATGAGAAGCTGAACAGTCCTTGACTGCTTAGCAACAACTCAAAACATCAGTATGTTATCAACTTTATTTTCATCACAAATTTAAAACATAGCCTCATACTAGCTTCTATGAAGAAAATTAACTCTATCCCAGCCAAAACCAGCACACATTCACTGGCAGATTACCTAAATTCTTGCTGTTAATTTACAACAACCTATGCCATTGCACGCAGGACCAATCTTTATGACGATAGAGCAGGAGTAGACAGTTAATCCACAGCTGGCTTGACAGAGTAAGAAATTCAGTGACTTATTGTTTAGAGAACCATAGAATCACAGAATGGTTTGTGTTGGAAGAGATCTTAAAGATCATCTAGTTCCAACCCCCCTGCCATAGGCAGGGACAACTTCCACCAGACCAAGTTTCTCAAAGCCCCGACCAACCTGTCCTTGAACATGGGGCATCTACCACTTCTCTGGGCAACCTGTTCCAGTACCTCACCACCCTCATAGTGAAGCATTTCTTCCTTATGGCTACTCTAAATCTACCCTCTTTCATTTAAACCATTACCCCTTATTCTATCCACTTCACACCCTTGTAAAAATCCCTCTCCAGCTTTCTTGTAGGCTCCCTTCAGGTACTGGAAGGCTGCAATAAGGTCTCCCTGGAGCCTTCTCTTCCCAAGGCTGAACAGCCCCAACTCTCTCAGCCTGTCTTCATAGGAGGTGTTCCAGCCCTCTGATCATCTTCGTGGCCTTTCTCTGAAGTCACTCCAACAGGTCCATGTCCTTCTTATGTTGGGGGTATTCTAATTAGGAGATCAGACTGCTTTTACCAGATTGACAAAATACAAGGTTAAATGTTCAGTTTCACATATTTGGCTATCAAGACTTTGGCCTCTGCAAGTCTGATTTATTTCTATGCAAGTAAATAGCTTTACCTCTTTCTGTAGCTTTATGTAAGTATTAAGAGGTACAAAGAAAATAAAGGTGCAAAGCTTATGTTTGAAGAGCTAAATGACTAGCATGTCTATCCTGATAGCTTTTTACAACCACATATAAACACTTCCCCATCCAATTTCCCCATCTGCATTAGTATATTTATGTTTAAACGTAAGTATCTGCATTTGTAAATACACACATTCTCTCATCTTGTTCAAGTGCTGGAAATGCTCCCATACATTGCAGACGAATACAGTATGTGGGTGGCAATTTTCTCCAAACATTTTATCAGGCAATTTTCAGACAGCTTGGATTATGGATTTTCTTACCTAGCTAAAGAAGAACAACAATAGTGCTATTAAAGCTATGAAAAGATAATAGCTGATACCTACAGAACTGGAGAGGGCTAGAAAGGTGGGAGAAAAATAGTTCTGGTTTAGGCAACTGAGCCTAATCCTGTAATGCACTGAGCTACCCCAGCCCTTCTTTCACTAGTGGAAAGAGCTCGGTGCCTTGCAGCCCAGACTGGCTGCTGTAAATGAGCATAAATTTCAGTTATTGGTACCTGATCACTAAGACATGGCTGGCTGCAACAACTCTAATGAATGGGCCTGGGTTAGTGGTCTCAGAAACCCAGGCTTTACCTATAAAAGTAAAGCAAGGGAGACCCGTTGAGTGCAGACAGGTTGGAAATGGGTCTCCCCACAGATCCACATCCCCGCAACGATGGGCATGGAGCAACTCAGCTGGCTGCACGGCCTGAGGCCAGCCTGACTATGTTTCCCTGAGCATGCAGCAGCTTTTGCATGAGCTGCTGCCTCTGCGTGGCACAACACAGCATGGACTTACCCTTTCAGTTTGTGGTTCTCAGTGACATTCTCCTCTCACATTGATCTACTGCCAGTAATCGTTGAAATCGAGAAAAGTTGAAATCGACAGCCCAGCTCAGGTGCATTTACACCAATGCACGCAGCATGGGCACCAAACAGGAGGAGCTGGAAGCCATTGTGCACCGCGACAGCTATGACGTAGTTGCCATCACAGAAACATGGTGGGATGCTTCTCATGACTGGAGTGCTGCAATGGATGGCTATAAGCTCTTCTGAAGGGATAGGCAAGGAAGGAGAGGCGGTGGGGTGGCTCTGTATGTTAGGGAGTGTTTTGATTGCATAGAAATCGAAGGTTGTGAAGACCAAGTAGAGTGCTTATATCTTGAAGGTCCTTTCCAACCTAGTGTTTCTGTGATTCTGTGATTCTGTGATTATTTAATTGAAATACAGATAAAAATTATTCACCCATGATCACAAAGGAGAGTGGTCATGATCATACAAGAACGTAATGAAAAGAACATCCCCCAAGCCTCTGGTTTAACCAAGAGGTGGCCCTATTTCTAACATGCTCTTGATACTTATTCCTTAATATAGATATAGAAGATACCTAGTTATCAGACATATTAGTGAAGAGTGAAGAAATCACAAATTTGCCAGTAAGGCTGGTATGAAAGAGAATGCCTTTGTTGGTGATTTATGATAAAAGAATTATCGAACATTTAAAAATAGTTCCTTACATTTGATTATTAAAATAATGTATACCAGAGGTCTGAGGAAGTGAGGGCATGGACTGAAAATATTGATTGTGAATTGAAGTTGATCAAGAGGGAAAGAAAAAAGCCCTGCTGTATTTTTTCAGCTAATAAAGCTATTATCAAATTCTGCAGTTAAAACTAGGAGCTTTAGTGCAGTTTCTTGCATGAGAGCATCTAGTGTTCTTTGAGATGACCAAGAGTACTCCTCTCGGCTCATCCCAGAAGGACCTAGGTCTTGGGTCTTTGTCACACCTACCAGCCCACGCATAGGTCTCAGACATCCTCAGGCACCTCAAAGGGCACTAGGTGCCAATGTCTGGCAATGGAGTGTAGCCCTAAGACTGGGACTGATGGATTCTTCTTCCATCTCCACTACAAATTTCCTCTGGGACATGGGTTAAACTCTTAAGCTGATTCCTATAAAGACACTCCATTTCCATTAACTTCTGCGGGAACATTGATTCTTAAAGAATAAGAGATTCTGATGATGGGATTCAGCTAGCCTAATTTAGATACCTTATCCGTGCTTGCATTTTAGAAGCCTAGTGAATAAGTCCTCTAGAAATTGAGGCAGACAGGATCTTCCTTTGAAGACATCTCACCACTGACTGTATAGGAAATATCAGATCTTTTTTTAGGATAACTGGTTTGCTTTGGTATTTAAAATGTAGCACGTTAGATGTCTGCAGTTAGATAGATTGGATTTCATAGTTTAGGTATGTGGATGTGCACTGCATAATTTAAGTTTAAAAAAAGGAAGATGCACAGACTTTGTGGTTAACTTCTACATGCATTCCCAAGCAGGCTGTATGTAACTGAGGAAGCTGCATGTCCAAATGTCCATTTGAGCAAACACAGCCATTTGGCTGGGCAGATTACAGGAAAATGGGCAGTTACTGGAATTTATGGCAGCCCACTGAAGCTGTTGGCATTAAGTTACACAATCTGCTTAACTGATATGATAATACTCACATGATCTAATTGTCAGATAAATAAGTTTTTAGAAAATACACACATCTTAAGATGGAAAGTGAGCTATTAACTGCAAACTATTATTGCAATTTAAAAGCACCATCTGTGTTCATCAAAATAATTTTTTTCCTTCTATCATCCTAATTCAGAAAAATTGTATATGTTTCTGCATCTGACGGAAACAACAAGAAATTTTCAGTGTGCAAAATGATCTGTTCATGAACAAACAGCAGACTAAGAGAGTGCAGCAAAAATGATTCAGTGAACTAGATCCAAAACCAAATACATCTGAGAGAACCATGACCTTCTTCCTGGAACATACAGAACAAAGATGGGATTCAACAAATAAATTTCAGTGTGAACTGCTCTCCTAGCTGTATTTGAAAGTTGGAAAAAGAATAAAGTCTAAGCAATACTACCTCACAAAAATGTTTTTCCAACATTGTAGTAATCACAGCTGAAAGATGTGGACATTTTATTCCCCATTCTCATATTAAAGGTTGTTGTTCAGCCTATGCAAATACACTACTCTTCAAAAGTTGTGAGTGAGATTCATCTCACCTAGCTTTAGACATTTGCAATCTCAACAGCTACATCTGAGCCCATCGCCTTTGGCTCACTTTGTACTCAAAGGAGAGCAATAGGTAATCTAGGGTGCAATTCAGCTGTCCTATTTAGGAGGCCTAATTTTAGGTTAAGATGAATCACATTCCAGAAGTGTCTACGTCTCTCTTTCCATCTACTAGAAAGGGAGCTCAGATATGAAATTTCTGCATCTTATTTTTTCTCAGTGAACACCACTTTAGAAACTCTGAATCTTAACACTCACAGACTTGATTTTATGCTGTCTAAAAAGGAAGAAAAATAAGGTAAAAAAAAGAAATAAATCTTGAGGAGGTTGGAGCAACTTCAGAAGACTGAAGGCAACTTTGAACCTCTCTGGATCAAAAGGTAAGCTGGCATTTAGCGTCACACAGACAGAAAACAAATTCCACCTGAAGAGCCCTTGGAGGGGATTGGTTTATGCAAAGGCTTCTCAGCCATCAGGGAAGCTCCCCCCTTCACCACACCATTGCTCTCTGAGCTACCAGGACTGCCAGGAGCAATTTTGGCTTTTTTCTGCATCAGCGTTAGCGACAGGCCTGTTTCAGATGAGGCATCAGCTGAAGGGAGAACAAAGGGCATAAACAATCAAAGACCTTCAGGAGCTCACTCTACAAGTTTCCCATAAATCCTTTTAAATTCTCAGTTTAATGGCATCAGCCCAATTTTTGCCCCTGAGTTGCTCCTACCTTAAACACATATAAATAAAGAGGAGAACTAGCCCTGTTCTGCTTAAGATTTTTCATGGATGAGTTTTGCATTGTATATAGTAAAAAAAACCTGCCTTTTCCCCTTCTTCAGGTACTCGTTACAGAGGAAAATTCTCAATAGAAGAAAAGGGCTGACCATTCTCCTAGAGCTGCTGCAATGCTGTACCCACCTCTGTGCATGGAAGGTGGGGAAGGCAGATGATGCTCCATAGCTGGGACTGAGGGAGAACTAAGCACTACTGAGCACAGGCCCTGCTGTGGCCAAAAACTGTTGAAAAGGAAGTGTAACAGATCCTCATCAAATCCTTTTCTGGATGGGAATGAGGCTAAAGAATTGATTACTGTCCATGAGAAAAAACTGAAAACCCTGAAATTGCATAATTAGGAGTATTCTTAGGCTACAAGTAAGGAGCACTAGTGCCCTGTTGCTGGGTGACTTGTTTCTAAGCAGCAGCTCTGCTCTTGTCTTTACCAGACTATGTCCTTTTTATGAGAAATGGGAAAATATGATTGAGTTTTACAAACCAAGGCGTGTATTTGCATTGGCTGTCAGCTCTGTAGTTCTAGCTTGTCTGCCTGTAGCTGTTGAATGCATGACCTGATGTGAAAAATGGATACGGCAACCCCACCAAAGTCAGGGGAACTGAGTCTCTTGCGGTAATAACCCCAGCCCAAGGAACAGCAAAGAAACACTTGACCATCTCAGCAAGGAAAATGCTGTTCTTGTGCTTTTCATTCTTCTTCATCCAAAATATATAAAACTTAGTTTTTCTGATACATAAAGTACAACTATCAGTGATAAATA
Organism: Phaethon lepturus; assembly: GCF_000687285.1. NCBI lineage: Eukaryota > Metazoa > Chordata > Aves > Phaethontiformes > Phaethontidae > Phaethon > Phaethon lepturus. The sequence continues at coordinate 12,935 of NW_010529645.1, forward strand.
CCACTCCACCTATCTTCTTTCCATCTTCTGAAAGGTCTATTCTATTTTATGACCTCCAATTACAAGTTCCTGTTATTCTTTGAATTGCTGTAAAACTGAACAGTCTCCATATGTACAGAGCAGCTTGCAATTAGCATACCCTGAAATTAGAAACTGCAGTCTATTAAAAATATGGACATATTAAAGCATAGCATCTGGAAACCTGCATATGTTCATCTTGCACAGTGGGCTGCAGATGCCAGGGTCAGATGGAGACTCTTAGCTACCCCAGAAAAGAGCTTGCATGTGTCACCAATCAGCTGCAGAACTTCAGAGAATTTTTACACTTTCTTGGAAAATATTATATTACTTCAGAGTTCTCTTTTATGCTGTTTTCATATGAAAAAGATGAAGGAAAAATAAAGAAAGTTAAAAAAAACCCTAAGGTTTGCTATGTTATATCCACTGAGCTGAATTTCTCAATTAGGTTTATAGCCACAGCACCAATAAAAATATAAAGATATGATTATGAAAGTTTTAATCCAAACTCAGAGGTATTTTGCTATGCCAGCTGTCTCATTTTGTGAAGCTTCAATCAAAGCAAGAGCCTGCTGGAGAGCCATTTGTGCTTAAAAGCATTTTTGTTCTAGCCCATAAAAAGTGTAAGGAGTAATGCTTTCACAGGAATATGAAGTAGAGGTGAAGATTGGGCTTATAGCTCTTCCAAAAATGAAAAGTCCTGAAATGGACCATATAGTTTTCCTTTTTGTCATAGAATCATAGAATCACAGAATAGTTTGTTTTGGAAGGGACCATTAAAGGTCACCTAGTCCAGGCCCCCTGGGATGAGCAGGGACATCTTCAACTAGATCAGGTTGCTCAGAGCCCCGTCCAACCTGACCTGGGATGTTTCCAGGGATGGGGCATCTACCACCTCTCTGGGCAACCTGGGCCAGTCTTTCACCACCCTCGTTATCAAAAATTTCTTCCTTAGATCTAGTCTAAATCTACCCTTTCTTAGTTTAAAACTATTACCCCTTGTCCTATCACAACAGGCCCTGCTAAAAAGTCTGTCCCCATCTTTCTTAGAAGCCCCCTTTAAGTACTGGAAGGCTGCAAGAAGGTCCCCCGGAGACTGCTCTTCTCCAGGCTGAACAACGCCAATGCCCTCAGCCTTTTTGTATAGCTGTCAAGACAAAGACATTTTATCCAGATTCCCATTTGAACAAATATGCTGCACTAGCTGAGAGCTGGTTTCCATTTTAATAGCAAATATTATGTCAATAATGTACAGCCTTGTACATGAAACAGGAACTTTTTGATTTATATTAATCAAAGTAATTGCAGCACAATTGCAGCTAACAAGTAGACACAGGGCAATAGATTCTAGCAGAACTGAAGTGCTTTTTAGAAGTGGCACTACTGAAGTAAAAAGTTTTAAATTATTCATATTGCTATGCACAAGACTTAAAAGCAGTATTAGGTAACACACCAAACTCAGCTCAGTGCTTTCACTTGGCTATCTGAGGGATCAATTTGGCCCAAAGGCTTGGATTCAATTCCACATTAAGACACCTGTACTGTAAGAGCAGGTGTTCCTAGGTAGGGCAGGTGGCTAAATATTGTAGTCAGTAGGGATTTAGGATAGCTGCATCATGCCCATGGCCCAAACAGGTACAAAAGATGAGCTAAGAAAGATGTCCTTTCTGCATACAGCTGCTGAGGCCAGGAGGGTATCTCGGGGCATCTCAAACAGCTCTCAAAACCTATGTTTAGGCAAACAAATATAGTTTCTTAGTCAAAAGAGTCAGTGATGCTTGACTGAGTGGATGCATATGTCCACTTTAAGATGGGATGAGTCACCCTCTAGATTCCTTTGAAGGCTTTGAATAGATCCTTGTTGATTATAGTGGGATCTTAAACACCTAACATATAGGAAGATATCTAAATTAAAGATGCCTACATGTATGCATCTGAAGTCACTTAAATTAGTCCAGAGATGCATTTTTTTTTTCCTCTAAATACAGAGAAAGCTTACCTTATTAGCTTAAACTGGATACCTGATACATTTTCTACAATGAGGGTGGTGAACCACTGACCCAGGTTGCCCAGAGAGGTGGTAGATGTCCCATCCCTGGAAACATTCCAGGTCAGGTTGGACGGGGCTCTGAGCAACGTGGTCTTGTTGAAGATGTCCCTGCTCATTGCAGGGGGCCTGGACTAGATGAACTTTGAAGGTCCTCTCTAACGCAAACTCTTCTATGAACAGCCAATATGCAGAGGCCTCCAGCCTCATTGCAGTGGGGTTGGACCTTTAATGGTCCCTTCCAACACAAACTGTTCTGTGATTCTATGACTCTCTGAACAGCCAATATAGTGAGTTGAACCCCACATTCCCAGCTTGCCAAATACTTTCCAGTTTAACATAACTATCCTTTATATCAGGCACACTTCATGTAGAAATGAGAAATAACAACATTATTATGCTATTCTCTAGTGAAAATATAAGGGAAATATTGTCTCCTACCAGGTACCAAAGCAAGCTCGGTTCAAAAATGCAGAAGTTGATTCAACCCTTGTGTCTGTGCTGGTACCAGGAGTCTGAATTTTTGCTTTAGAGACAAAATTGGAAAAAAATTGTGTCCAAATGCTACTAATATATTTGTTAGGAGTAAGTTGATTTTCTAGAGGTTATTCTATAATAACCATAGTTCCATTGTGCTAGACAAAACATAAATGTGCAATCAAACTTTCTTTTGATCATAATACAGCTATTACCAGACTTTTTGTTATTATGAAATACCTTCAGAAGAGTAGTCTGCTTCATGTGATTTTCACCACTGAAGATAATCAGGAAAACCTGGAAGATCTGTCATCTGACATCTTGACTTGAATTACTCCCCACATACTGCATTTGCTCTCTCATAGACCTGACCAAGGTTATTTTTATCTGTATATTAAAAACTTGATGGAGTGCCAAAGAAGGTCTGTTTTCTCAAAGGGTTTGGCAGCTGCAATTAGTTGGACCTCAATGGCTCTGCAATCTGCTGTTTACAAACAAGCAGTGTGAGTGGCATCATGTATTCTCCATACCCCACATATCTTGGTAAAATCATTCCAGTGTTTCTTCGCAATCTCCAGCAATACTCCTCTGATGCTTCAGCTGTGCTCTTTCCACGTCATAAATATTTTGACAACATCCTTTAGAGTATCTCAATTTCAAATCTCAGTCAGATTCATCTGTCATTTACAGGCATGTTTAGCTCATTTGCTTATAATGGGTAGATTGTGTGCTTTCAGTAATAGGCGTCATTAGAAAATACCAATACGACCAGAAAGCACAGAAAAGACAGAGAAGGAACATGAAAGACAGGAGGAAAGTAAATCAGGTAAAGAGAGCTGCGGAGATGTCTTCACCCTTTCTTAGAAAAATGAAGTCAGGAGGAAAGTGATGAAATTGAGAAGCAGAAAAATTAAAACTAGAGCTGTGTTTTCCTGCAGTGTGTAGTTGCCAAAAGATGCTCTTCACATGTTTTTCCATGTTATCTCTGTTATGTGTCTGGCCCCCAGTGCAGAGGTAGTTTCCTATCCTTTTGGAGAGTGGATTGCATCCTGCAGGCACCCACTGCAAAAGATAATGAAAAAAATGGGTTAGTTTGGCTTAGATACTCATACATTTAGTAAAATATTGCATGTAGTTCAGGAAAAGAATCAGCAATAATAATTAAGATTCTTCATCAGTAAACAGGAGAAAAAACAGTAAGGACGTCTTTACAAGTGTCTAGTGCTGACTGATGTGAGAGCTGGTTTATACTACTGCATATATAATACCTGATTTTGCTTCTTATTCCTGTTCACTGGCAGAACAGCCAGTGGCATGCCAAAGGAAGGAAAGAACAACCCACTTAGAAACAATTCTCTGGAGTCTGCAGCCATCCACTTTACTAAGAAATAACTCATCTGAAAGAACAAAATATTGCTGTTCCTTGCAGCATTACTGCAGATACTAATGGAGTTATAAGTCTTTGCTATCTATCCATTTTCCTGTATGGGGTTGTTGGTTTTTCTGTTCAGTGACAATGTGTTTTGAAATTAAAAAAAAAAAAACCAAAAAAAACACCACTCTCTCTTTCTTGACTGCTTGCTGAAAACACAACAGGTTAGCTTTTGTGCTCACTTCTATAGGGAAATAAGTAAAAATGAAGTGGTCCTCCCCTGTATCTTCTGCACCAGCAGTCAAGCTCCTGGGCAGTGAAACACAAAATTTTGCAAAGTTTTCTATTGCTTATCCATTCTTAGAACGGGAAAGAGGGCACAAGACAGAACAGACAGAGGACGGGAGCCACGCTTTGACTCCTCGCCCTAAGACATGCACCAGCAAAAGCCGGATTTATTTGCTGTGCACTCTATTTATTCCCCCTGCCTCCTGTTAGAAAGAGGTATTGTGATTCCATACATCAAAAGGAACGACCATAGCTCCGGGGCCGTAGATCTGAAGTTTTGCCCCCGCTCCGTGCTACACCTGAGTCTGAACCGTGAGGGGTTTGCCATTGCCAGATGTGCTGAACGTGCAGTGTCTCCATCTTCTGCCCACTTCAGAAGCCATGTTTAAGCAATAACAATATTAAGAAGAAACAATTTATCCAAATAAATTAAGGGCTAAATATACGTACATATGAATCAGTGATGCTGGGTGTCACGTGATGTCAGTAAATTTTTACCTCAATTAGAAGATGATTGATTGCACTAACCCAGGTGTGGAATTGCATTAATATCCCCAAGAAAAAAACAGATATAGTCAGGAAACTGTAATTGTGATATTTTTGAAATTGGAATAAATGAAACTAAAGGAATTTACAGAATTTTTGAGATGGGCAAGCCTATGAGTCAACCCAAGCTACATAAATTTTACACATATATTTACATTCACATGTAGATATAGATGTAAAGCAAATTACCTTTCCTGCATCCAGTATGATGATGAGACAGATAGTGATAGATTCATACTCTTGAGGTGGGAAGGCAAAAAGGCGTGATGAAAACAGAGTACACAGGGTAAATATGTTATACTTGTAACTAATATACAATAGTAAAATAGGGAGCTGCATTTTATATCACATTCTGAATGAAAACAGTGGTGAGTGATAGCAAAAAAAAACCCCAGCCGTAGGTTTACTAAAAGACATGAACACCACGTCCTAAGAAATTAAGCAAGAAAATGAAAAAAAAAAAATTAAAAAAATGCCTCGACCTGTTTTCATTTCCTTATTCTGTATGATTAAATTAGTAACAAATAAGCACTAACCCACTGCTAACACAGATCAGAGCCGATGACTGCCATGTATTGGATGCATCATACATACGTGTTACCCAGCCTGTGACAACGAAATGCACACTAGAGAAAAAACTGTGGTCTTTAGCAGTGATGTGAGGAAAGACCTCTGCAAGCAAACTACGATTATCAAAATGATCTACCTCATTGCAATCAATATTTCTATATTTAGAGCTCTGAATCAATTTAATTTGTGTATTTGTTCAGCAAATCAATACAGAGAATGATATATTTTGAATCATAACAAAAAGTTCAGCACTGGAGACAGTAGCTGAATCTTTAGGATACAAAAATGTCTCAGTTCATTTGAAAATCTGAACGAAATATGTGGAACTAGTGTTCTATGAGCCTGAACTCTTCTCTTTTTAACTGAGACAAGCAGCAACAGTGCAGGTTCCCACAGTTACCGTATTATTATTACGAATTGTTTTGCTGTCGCTGAAGATGTGTTTCAGCTGCATAAGCTACAACAAAGACATAGTTCTGCTCCAGAAAGCTTGCAACGTCTGACACAAAGGCACAAAGACATGGGGAAGACATGATTTCCTGGAATCAATAAAAGAGGAAGACAGCTTGACTTTTATTAAATCACTTATTGGGGTGAAACCATAAGTCACTGATCAGAACCCTCTTGATCTCAGCCTGTTGAACCACCAGAGCATGGGTCTCCACAGTAATCTTCTCTACTGTCATGACGATATGAGTCTGTTGGAAAAAGGAAGGAGCTGGTGAGGAAGCTTCAATGAAATAACTGTACAGAAATAGGGCTAAAGTTAGTGAGCACCCCTCCCAGCCCAGAGGAAAACTCTCATGTCTGTGTTTCTCCTCTAGGTTTCCAAGTTTACACCACCCACCACTCTCCAACAGTGGTAAAGCTGAGGTAGCTGTGGACCCCCACCCAGCAGCATTGCACTGCCCTGCCCCTCAGTGGCTCATCCATGCTCCCTGGGGAAGGAGAATTTCCCACAACAGAGTTTGGCTTGATGCAATCCTGATGGAAATGATCCCTCTAAAGGCATGAAGGAAACATTTACTGATGGCATTGTGAAATGTAGCCAGGGAGTATAATGGAATGTACCAGGAACTACCAAGTAATTTATGTCATTGTGAAATGTAGTCAGGGAGTATAACGGAATGTACCAGGAACTACCAAGTAATTTATGGATTAGGGATTTTTTAATGTATTTTGGCCACTAGAACTCAAATTTTGAACTCTTCTCTGGAATCAATTGCCATAGAAATTTCTTCCCCCCGTCTCTATTCCATATAAAAGCAAACATCTCTCACAATCCTCTAGCCTCTGAAACCAGGATTGAAAAATGTCATTTCTGATGGTCATGCGGAAATCTCACAATCCTCTAGCCTCTGAAATCAGGATTGAAAAATGCCACTTCTGAGGGTCATGTGGAAAAGCAGTAGCCATGTCAAAGTAGTTCTGGAGAGTTATTGATCCATCCTAAAATAAATGTCCCAGGTAGACTGATAAGATCTTCTCCTAAAGCAATCTCCACTCACTCTGCAGAGAACTCGGTAACTACCTGGGCTAGACCCCTATGTTTTAGAAAGGCAAAGTTGGGTGGGAGGAATGTCACCTCCAATTTCACTAGAAAATATAAAAATTTCTCAGAGTTTACACAAACGATGAGACCAGGTAAATGCTACACCTTTGTGCAATATTAACGTGTTGTTCTTTGGGTTTTTTTTACTTTTGCTTAAAAACAAAACTATTGCTTAAACCTTTGCATCTGCCCACCACAGGCAGAGAAACACCCAGTCTCTAGAGTGCCGTTACCCACCACTATTGTTTTTAATGGGAGCGCGTGCCAGGTCGGGAGGAATGCAGCACACAACAGTGGTTATTCAGCTTTCTCTTTTTCTAAACATGTGCAAAATAAGACATTAATTTCACAAGCCTATGCTGTGCCCTAATAAATACTATGTGATTTGAAATTTTAGCACTTATGCGTGCGAAGGTTGGTTGAAGGAGATAGTCGCATGTGGGGCTTGATTATAGTGTTTTATCACTCAGCCGAACATCTAATGTTTAGCACAGTAGTTGGAGTGCTTCTTTTCATGTCATAACAAAGGTTGCCCTCAGATAGTAATTACAGCCTTCCTAATAAAAGGAAAGGCGTGTTGGAACTGCCTGAAAAGTTCAGAAGCTAGGGAAGAAGTTTGGAGAAAGAGTTTGCCATCACATTGCGTGTGGCAGGTAGTTTGCTGCCTGAGTTGCTGCGCAGCGAAGTGGCAGATTTGCCTTAAAAACATTTCCTCAAAGCTGGAGACATTAAAAAAAAAAAACTAGCTGGGGAAAAAGAAAGTCTCCAGGATTCGAAAAAAGCACAGCGAAGTTGATGTCTCTGTAAAAAACGTACAGAACCAGTTTGAAGAATCATTGTATGAGCTTTTAAAAGGGCAGAGATGCGTCGTGAAATGGAGATGCAGAGCAGCGCGTATTCAGCAGAGTATATTCAGAGCACAGCTGCCTCTTCTGAGTGCGGTGGTCAAGCATTCATAGCTTTGCCCAGGAGCAATATGTGCCAATATGGGTTATATTTTCTGGTAACATTTCTGAATGCATTTTATCGGGGCTCTTATGAACGGCTAATGCTGTATGTCTCTGCTTTTGTACTTAGAGCATAGCAATCAGGTCGATAAAAACAAATTGGGTTTTTTTTCATGCAGTTAAGGGCACTAAATCACAAATATGCATCTCTCTCTTCTGTCTTTGAAAATTCCAAGTGGATTTTATTTCTGATCTTCTGTTTTTTTCTTTTTCTATTCTGACTTTCAAAACTATTTATCAGTGGTCAGCAATCTCATTAGCAAATGTCTTACAAATTGCAACATATGGATCTGTTCATTTTACCTTTGTAGTTTCCCTAGGATTCTCTTCCATTTTTAAATTAATAATGGAATTAACAGTTCTAAGGTCCCAAATTTTGTCGTCTGCTTCACAGTTGGAGAGGACTGTCCACGTATAATTTTTATTTTCATTATATTGGTAAGTACAGTTTTTCCTATTTCACTTAGCTGGCTAATAACTTATGCTACTTTTTTGCTGCCCATCTCCTTTCCCTATATAGATTGAATGACTAAATACGCTTTTCCAGCCTCTATGTGCTGTTTTCCATGGTTTTGCATCCACCATTTTTACAGATTGCAGCTGTGTCTTCAAACTAGGATGTCAGATTTTTACATATTTCTATACGTACAAACAGGGTTTTCATTTTCTGTTGTGTCTAGGCAGTGACACTATGCCATGGCAGGCACTACTTGATCATAAAATTGGATCTTTTTACCCTTTTCAAAAACATGCCTTCCCTCATGCACAGCCTTCATGTCTCCTGCTAAATAAAGCTGTGTAGTTCTGCCCTAAACTGCTCAGCCCTTACAACTCGTCGCTGCATTTTGTGCTTAAATAGCCATTACGTTATTAATATGTGTGGTCACAGAGATGTTTTGATCCTCTTCAGGAAATCTGATGGCGGTTTGCTCTTTGCTGTGGAGGCGGAAATATTCACCCTTCTGTGGCTAGGTAGCAAATGAAAGGTACTTTCAGACGCTTTGAACCAGGCAAGAACGTCCCGCAGGAAATGTCCACAGGGGAGGAATGGGGGGAGGAATATAGGCTGCCCTGTCAGAAGCAGCATAAGATGAATCCTGATGGTGAGCAACGCACAACATTTTTCTTGTACATCCTTGAGCCAACAACAGCTTGTGTGTGTCTCCTCCTCCATGTTCCCGGCTGCAAGACGGGGCGGGAGGGAGAGAAGAACAGCAGACACATTGAATTTGTGCCATCTGGGAGAACAGGGACAAGCAGGAAAAGCAGAGCCTTCCTCCCAGCTTTGCAGCGCCCTGGTTTCAGGTGTTAGCAGTATTACAGTTTGGGAAGATCTGGCCTTCAGATACACACACGTGCAGACACGTATGCATGTGTAAAGTCCTGGAGATACTCAGCTCAGCTGGTGACTGCTGGGCAGTTTGGGGTGAGTGCAGAAGTCTATCCACACACCCCCCCATCCCTCCGTGTTCTTGCAGGCTCCAGACATGGGGTAGCAAGCTTATGGGGAAGAAAACGAGAACAGACTACGCAGCAGGGTGCTGCTTGCAGGACGTAGCATTACAGATGCGTGGTCCAGCAGAGGCTTTGATTTTGCTGCACTGCGGCGGGTGTTGCTGATGCTCACGCACAGCCGCTGGCCTTCAGCTGTTTGCACAGGCCATTTCTGGATATCAAGCCGCTCGCCGCTGTGGCACTGTCCTGGTTCGATCTTCTTCTATCCTGGTCCAGGATAAGAGTTAATGTTCTTCACAGAAGCCAGTGTGAGGCTGTGTTTTGGATTTGGGATGAGAAAATGTTGATAATGTGCTGATGTTTTGGGCTGTTGCTGAGCAGTCAAGGACAGTTCAGCTTCTCGTGCTGGGCTGCCAGCGAGCAGGTGGGGGTGCACGGGGAGCTGGGAGGGGACACGGCCAGGACAG
>NW_010529645.1:23104-29523 GCF_000687285.1 Phaethon lepturus
CTGTCCTGTGGCCTGCCCCCCGCGCCACCTACCTGGCTGCAAAGCACCAGCTTGGCAGAGGAGGCCCATACCTGCCCAGGTGACCCGGTACAGCCACAGCCCCCGTGCACTCCCTACCCAACCACAGGCATCGTCTGAAGTACAGCTCTGCAGTACTTTGCATTTTTACAAATATTTTATTTTATTCTCAGTCCAGGAAAGACATGGACCTGTTGGAGCGGGCCCAGAGGAGGCCACAACAATGATCAGAGGGATGGAACAGCTCTGCTGTGAGGACAGGCTGAGAGAGTTGGGGTGGTTCAGCCTGGAGAAGAGAAGGCTCTGGGGAGACCTTCTTGCAGCCTTCCAGTACTTCAAGGGGGCTCATAAGAAAGATTGAGACAGACTTTTTAGCAGGGCCTGTTGTAATATGACAAGGAATAATGGTTTTAAACTAAAAAAAGGTAGGTCTAAGATCTTAGACTAGATCTAAGGAAGAAATTTTTCACAGTGAGGGTGATGAAACACTGGCCCAGGTTGCCCAGAGAGGTGGTAGATGCCCCATCCCTGGAAACATTCCAGGTCAGGCTGGACGGGGCTCTGAGCAACCTGATCTAGTTGAAGATGTCCCTGCTCATCCCAGGGAGGACGAACTAGATGAACTTGGAAGGTCCTTTCCAACACAAACTATTTAATGATTCTGTGATTCTGTGACACTATTCCATGCGCTCTCCAGTAATCAGACATGTTTATTGACAATTTGGACATACATTTATATGCATGCATACACATATACGTTTGTATACACCAGGCCTTGAGATGCTGCTGGGGGCTTTCTTCACAGATACTGCTCTACCACCTCTGCAGATCTTCTGTCCCACAGCTGTGGTTCCTGATGAAGGCACATGGCTGTATGACAGGGTGTTTGCATTCCTGAAAAAACCAATTCCCAGTGAGCCCCCAGGCCCTCAGGCAGTGCCGAGTGTTGCTCACACTGGAGGTGGCACCTAGAAGCATCACACACATCTAGAGTGACTCTATCTGTGTCATGCCAAGGTGGAGCGTGCTCATTTGTCCTGGTTTCAGCTGGGATAAAGTTAATTTTCTTCCTAACAGCTGATGTAGTGCTGTGTTTTAGATTTAGTACGGGAATAGTGTTGATAATACACTGATGCTTTTAGTTGTTGCTAAGGAGTTGTAGTGCTTATACTCAGTCAAGGGCTCTTCACCTTCCTGCACTCTGCCAGTGGGGAGGTGCACAAGAAGCTGGGAGGGGGCACAGCCAGGACAGCTGACCCAGCCTGGCCACAGGGATATTCCCCACCATATACCAGTTGCTCACACTTTAGGAGATGGGCTGACATGATGCAGTGTCTGCAGTAGCTGGTGACGTGATTTGATGACTTGAGGAAATCCCTCCACTTGCATATTCCCACGTTAATGTGGAATGTGACTAATCTATAAGCATTTGCTGGCTTAGGAAGTCCTCTCCCTGACCATCCTGTGGAGGACTGGACATCAGAAACCTTGCTGGCTTAGGGGCATCTTCACAGCAATTAAATCAATCACCTCTGACACCATGTCTGAGCAATACATTAGTTTTTTGGACAGAATAGATAGACCTGAAAAGAGAGAGGAGGACCCAATTATTTTACTGCTGTCCTTGTGCCTGATGAAATATCTCATGTGCAAGTGATTATTCACCAGTGCTGTATAGGTAGTCCTACCTGGAATGACGATCATCCAAACAGGATCTGTTTTTATAGCAAGGTCACATTGGTGGGGCAATTCAGCAGACATCTCGGACAAAGTCAGTGGCTGTTGGAAGGTCTTTGCTGGGAAGCCCTGCAAACCTGCCTTGGGCACTGTGCAGCAGACATCACTTTGCAGAGAAGAGGGGCATGGCTGTCTTTTTGTGGGTTTTGTGCAACAGGGTTTTTTCAGTCTCACAGAGTGCTTCTAAGATGTTCAGGGTCAGATTCATCCCCCCTGGACATAGGTGCGAAGCCCAGGTACCTCAGTGAGGAGCAGTCACCTCTGCGGTCAGTGGAAAGAGGTGGGTGCCCTGGGGACAGCACAGATCTCAGCAACTTGAGCCACCTTCTGGTGCTGCTGGCCCCTCTCTGCCCACTGCGAGGAAGTCCCTCCAGGGACAGCTAGCTCAGCAAGGGGAGATGTACATGGGACGGAGAGCACTCAATGCTGGTAATCCTATTTGTCTATTCACACCAGAGATCATCTCAACACCATACTGAAATGGCTTCTGAAATAAATCTGAGTTCATTGTGGATAAGGGTGTTATGATAAGGAGCATTACAGAAGCACTTTTCTATGAGCCCAACATCTGGGTTTTATACTCCTTAGGCACTACACAATTCAAGTCCAGAATGACATTTGTGCTTACGGCAAGGGTTATTAATACAAATCTTAATTTGTCCACATAGGGGTTGTGCCAGCCAACCTGGCACTCCCCGGCTCTGAGCCACTGGGGACGTGGCATTAGTGCCGCCCGTTAACAGGGACAAACCGAGAGCTGCTGGGAGCATCTGGCCCCTGCCCATCTGTCCACAGACGGTTTTCTCAGCATTTGTTTCCTCCAACACATTCATTTTATAATGGCACAGAAAACGAATGCTTGAAAAGGAATGTTTCCTCCAAAGCCTGCAAGCATCAGGGCATCCTATTACTATTACCATTTCCTACTATCTTTGACCAAAGCTATTTCTGAAGCACAGCAGATACGCAGTGCACGTGTGACAGGGATATGTATGAAATATTTGTCGGAGATCAGGTGAGTCAGGTTTGTTTCACAGACCATGAAAGAAGGGGCTGAACTCACGCTGTGCCGTCAATCTTGTCGGTTCACCGTTGCGGAGTCCCTCCTGGGGGCTGTCCAAGCCCAAGTGCAAACTCTCAGGAGGGACAGAAAACTGGCAAGTGACAGATGATAAATATTTTAAGCTCCCATTGCCTGGCCCGGTGCCAGCACAACGTCCCCGTGTGAGTGCGGCCGCTGCTGGAGATTGGGGATGGGCAGCAGCATAGCTGCCGCATCCCATCCAAGTAGAGAGTTATGAAGTGAAAATGTGGAAATGCATTAAAAGCCACAAATCAGGTGGTTGTTGCCGTGATGACCCGAAAACATCACAGTAAAAATGAGGACCTTTTCCAGCTGGGAAGACGACCTTGATTTTTATGAATGTATTAAGTTCAGGGTGCTGGTTACTGACTGCAGAAGGGAAATTTCTCCAAGGAATAACCGTGGGGAGCAGTTCTTCAGGGAAAAGCGGGCCCGACACAACCAAAACTGATTTCTAACCACAGGTTCCCCCGTTTAAGACAAGCGGTTTGTTAAAGATTTGTGGCCATTGGGGGAAGCAGCTGATGGAGGCTAGCGTTTCTCTGCCTCCTGCTCGCATTTAAGGAGCCTGCCAGCTCCTCTTTCCTGGGCACAGCAGGGACCATGCAGCGACTCTCTGCTCCTCCTTTTACGCGCCCTTCAGCCAGCACTCGGTCTGAAAAGCACACCAGGACTTTGCTCAAGGGCTTTCTCCCCGACGGCCCATGGCCTAGAGCGGCTTTGCTCTCCGGTCTGCTCTGCCTCTCCCGCCCCAGCACGTGCACATCACAAAACCCACAAAACCAGCCCCCCGCCTGCCCGTGGCTTTGTGTCGGCAGTGCCAGACCCCCGGGGTTGCGGTGGGAGCTACCAGGGTTTAACTGTTCCTTGCAACCCCCTAAAACAGAGGAGCATGGGTACACAATTTACGGTAACTTATAAACTTATATGGCATACACCATGTCAGGAGAGGACCGGGAGGATGCTGGACACATCATACAAACTGCAAAGCTTCAGTAAGTAGAAGAGATCCCTCGGAGACTCATTTGTCCTCTCTCCTCCAATTGCCACTGCCACGTACGATTGCCACTGCTGGCAAGCCTTACGTTTCGGATTCAGGTGTGTGCTGGCAGCAATGCACTTTGCAATTAAAATAATGGGCTCAGACCCACCATGTGAGTCCACTATAAAACAGGAAAGGGATTATATAAACCTTCGTTTTCTCTGGCAATAAATTCTGCGCTTCTACCAGCTTGTCTTACACTAAATATTTCTCTTATGCCCATGTAATTGGTATTGATAAGCACACAAACCATAATGTCATCTTATGCTTCCCACTTCTTACACAGTTGCCTTTTTAGACATCTAAGCCAGTGATCTCAGGAATTTCAGTGTTCCTTGAAAACCACTGATTCTACAAATAAGAAAGGATTTTTCTCAGAGATAAGACAGGTATGGCCCGTGGTCTGCTGCAATTATAACTGGAAATTTTTAATTATTTAATTAATGTTTCCAGCCAGTGTGAGGATCATTCACTTTCATCAACCTGACATTTCTGCATGACAGAGTGGAGGGTCGGGAAATCCACCATGGTTGGGCACCACGAACAGTCCATCTACAGCACCAGGGTGTTACAGCTACTGCTGAGAAACAGCCCTGGAAGGGGGGTGCCCCAAAGCCAGAGAGAATCTTTTCCCACACGGTTTTCGTGTCGCTTCTTTGCACGTTACACAGATATAGGTGTCATTACCCATTCAGGGATGCACGATAAAAATAGTAAACGTGAAAGTGCACCTTTTAGAAGGTGAATTAAAATCTTGGAATAAAATGGTCTCTAAATGTCATTATCTGCTTCGGGTTCATCTAAATTCCAGCATACTTGCTGTTTTCCAAAAGCAGCTTTCCCATGTTTATTGATTAATAACTGCCTGTCTTATGTCTTCTACCAGATTGCCGGTATTGATCTGAAAGCCCGATTATAAGTCACATAAGCATTCACCTGACTTTATCCATCAGGATGCCTGTTAACAGTATAAATCTGGGGGATACCGCTTTAATTTCTAAATATTTTCCACTACATTTCATGGGGATGCTATAAGAGCTTGGAAATATTTAATACAAATTTACTGGAACAGAAAACCAGCAGTGGTTTGGAAAGTGTGTTTGCATTGTTTGGGGGAGTTTCAAATAAAGCAAATTTCATGTGTTTTAATCCTTGCATAGGTTCTGTTCCCTCTTCTGGGCATCCTTGCTCCATCATTAGGATCTTCCAATCATCCCCAGCCTTCACCTTCCTGCAGGCCACGTGCTGAGGACACAAAATCTTGGAGCAGCTCAGGTGGCTGGTGACTGCACTGTCTTAGTACGTTGCTACAAGACAGAGCTGGAAGAGCTCTTAAAAGCATCAAATCCAGGGCCCTGCCCACAGGAGGAGCAGCTACCCCCAAATCCCTTCTGAGAGATGCTAGTCCAACATGTTTCTCAAGCTGCAGCGAGGGGACACTGCAGCCTCCCTAGCCAACCTGCTACCTCGCTTGGCCTTTCTTATCCCTGGGAAGTTCTCCCTAGCGTTTAGCCTACATCTCCCTTGCTGCAGTTTAAGCCCATTAAGAAGAATTTATTAGCAAATAGAAAGCACCTCACATTTTATCTTCCAGAGCAGATAGCAATAAATTATTGGAAGCACCTGTAGGGCTTCTCTGTTACACATACATGATCCCAGCCTCAGCTTAATACTCAAGAACCACTCTGGTTTCCCTAGCCAATGCTCCCGGCTCTTGAAATGCTGTAACGCTGCTGCTTGCTGCACTCCTGAGAATTTAGAGAAGCCTGTTGGGGAGGTATCTTCGGCCACTGTGCCCAGCACACACCAAGGTCATTTAAAAAAAAAAGAAGAAAAAAAAAAGTCAGAGCGTGACAGACAACTGCGTCTGTTCTCCCTGTGGCTTCTCTGTGCCATGACACTGTGCCACAGCCCAGGGACTGGCTCACGTCGTGCCCATGACACAGGCTGTTGGTCGCCCTTCCATCGTGCCGCACTCAGATTTTCTCTCCCCGCTCTGACACTGCCCTTTTCGGTCTTTTCTCCAGCCACATTCTCTCCCTCAGCAGCGCTGGGGAAGCCCTCGGCAGGAGCATTTCTGCTGATCTCCACAAGTGCATCTTCCCGTTGCTCCTGTGCTCGGGTGCGGTGAATGCCCCGTCTTGCCCCAAATCCACGACCACAAGCTGCCGTCACTGATGTTTTCCAAAGGGATCAAGCTGCGGCTTTCGCTACTGAAGTTACCACAGCGAGGGACCTGGCAGAGGCTTGATCTGACTAAAAACAAAGCGCCAGGCAAAAATCAGAAACAAATTCCCTCTCGTAACTAAAACCATGAATCAGACCGACTACTTTGGTATGACTAATTTTGGCATCTTAGCACCCAGAGTACAGATACCTGGCTCCAGGGTGTTGGGTGAAACAGGACACCCGGGCTTCCCCAACGAAGGCGCTCAAAAAGAGAGTCAGACAAACTGCTGCCAAGCCGGCAGTGATGCGAATTCCTGCCTGGTCCTACGGATGCAGAGCCGCACGCTTGGCTCTCGCCGTGCCCACGGC
>NW_010529645.1:29543-55068 GCF_000687285.1 Phaethon lepturus
GCTGCCTCGGTGTAACACCCCGCAGTCGGCACGCTCGCACGGGGAGTTAAAAAGCGCAGCTGAATCTTACCCTGAAAGCCCCCGTTTCTCTCCAGTTGCCCCCAGGAGGTGTTACACTGCAGACCTCCGTAGGACGAAGAGAATTACACTTTCAGAGGCGACAGGACGGGGAGCCCAGAAAGACAGCAAAGAGGCGATGCTCTGCTGAGAGTTTTGCTGCTGCAGAGAATTACGCCTGAAGTGCCCTGAGCTGTAGTAATTTCCCTTTCCTCTTCTGCACACAAAACTAAAGCAAGACCTCCGTATGTGCCCAGGCCGTGGGCAGCACCTCACGCCACTTTTCTGGGCAACCCTACAGGACGTAGGCACCATGTCTGATCGCCAGCAAAAGAGGCAGCCAAGACTGTAACCGTAAGAGGTGTAAGAACAACCATCACTTTTTGAGATATAGGTTAAACTCTCTAGAGACCATTTTCATAACTAGGCCAAAGGATAAGAACAAGCCCCAGCTTAGATTTAGGAGGCCCATAGCAGGTCCAGGCAAACACTTGTTTGCAGGCAGCCCAACTCAGTGGTAGTAGATGTACAGCGGTTCTAAAAAGATTAGTGGGATAAAACTGGGCTGAAGTGAGATTTGTCAATAGTAAAAAGCACAAGAGATGGGTGACCACAAGGGACGTTACTTTCAAAAGGTGTTAAAATAGGAGGGAGATGAGAAACATGCAGATTGACTGACTTCCAAGTCTGTCTCCTTCAGTAAGATACTCCACACTGTGAACACTGGTGGAGTGATTTAAAAACAAGGAATTCCTGCAGATTAGTAAAGCCTGGGTTTTATGGTTATCTATCTTAGTTAATTGAGAGCTCAAATGAAGCTTTTTCAATGGCATTTATAGGATCTTGTTGCTGTGCAGATTCTGTGGTTTCTAATAGAAAGCTGCTGCTTCAGCCTTTTACTCAGACAGCAGGCAGGAACAGGATCTTTGTCTTCTCCTGAGCTGCCTGTTTTCACAGAACTTGTAGGAACCTGTTTATCTTAAAAAAACCCTCCTCTCTGATTTGGCTCAGTTTGATAGAGCATAGATTTCAACTAGATCTAAGGAAGAAATTTTTCACACTGAGCGTGGTGAGACACTGGCCCAGGTTGCCCAGAGAGGTGGTAGCTGTCCCATCCCTGGAAACATTCCAGGTCAGGTTGGACGGGGCTCTGAGCAACCTACTCTAGTTGAAGATGTCCCTGCTCACTGCAGGGAGCCTGGACTAGATGAACTTTGAAGGTCCTCTCTAACGCAAACTCTTCTATGAACAGCCAATATGCAGAGGCCTCCAGCCTCATTGCAGTGGGGTTGGACTAGATGACCTTTGAAGGCCCATTCCAACCCAAACTGTTCTATGATTCTACGATTCTATGTTTTGGTTTCCATGTGCAGTGGTAGCTGAATGTCCCATATAGTGTGATCTAGTGCTTTTCCCTGAGGCAGGTTAACATAATCTTTTCCATTTTGAAAAACAAAATTAACTTGGAGGTTCTTTGTTAATTTGCATGTCTTTAAGTGGCCAAAGGTGCTTCCTACAGGCTAAATTGAACCTACATCTCTCTCTCCAGTGTTTGCCAGATCTGAAGTTCACGTTATAGATGAAGCTAGGACTTTAACTACAGTACCGACGTGATTCTGGGTGTGGATGGGGGTCACAGTTCATCCTCTGGCTTAAGTGCTACCCAGTGGAAATCTGGCTGGTTAGCTCTCTACAGAGAGCCTGGTGTACCTGCTCTGCCAGGCACAAGAGGTGAGGGACAGCCCAGGATGAACAAGGCTGCTTTGAAGTTGCATTGAACCAGATGTGCAGGTCACTGCGCTTCCAGCAGATCAACATCAGCCCAGCATGACTATCCAACATCTGTCCATCTTTGTCTTGGACTAGCAAGTGCTTCATCAGTTGAAAACTCAGACACCCAGTAAGTCCAAACCACCAGGAAGAAGAAATCAGTTTGGCTGTAGTGCATAATGTAGCAAACGCTCCTCTGTCTGTCTCACCCTCTTAGCCACGTTATAAAAAATAGCATTAATTTTAGCTCTACCATTATGCTGCATTTATTGAGGATCCGGGACTTGTAGAATACTTTTTGTTCTGTTTATTCCCATTTTCTCATTAAAAATTGAAGGAGGCTGCACACTAGAATTAAGTGTGTTGCTCTGAAAGGCCAAATCCTGCTCTCTTTTCTGGCACTGACAAAATTCCCCTTGGTTTTATTGGCACAGCACTGAGCCCTAAAGCTAAAAGTAGCTCCATGAGTGACAGAACCATTGCATTCAAAAGGAAATGCTCCTCCTGATGCAGCGCTGGGTTTCTTTCTTTGCTGTCATTTGTGAGAAACAACAATGATCTCTGCAGGTGCCACCCTTGTAGGTCTGTACCTTCCCCCCAAACCCTTTTGCCGCTCGGATTGCTTGGCCACCACCAGAGAAATGCCGATAAGCTGACAGTGGCACAGCCAAGCCACAGGCAGTTGGGTTACGCGGGGAAGGAGGTGGGCACCAGGTCAGCTCGAAGTCTGGGTGTGTAGGGAGAAGATACATAAAGGACTCCTCTTGCCAGCAGTCCTGGGATACAGAGGATCCTTCTTTCACATTGCAAGATGGGAAGATTCACAGTGCATTTTTGGGTTATTTCATGCTATTTTTCTTATGAAATCAGCTTTACCTGCCCAGCTAAATTTTGAGGAAAGAAGCATATTGTTTTCTTTCCAGCTGAACTGTTTGATCAGTTTGGAATAAAAAAGTCATCACTCTGTGACGACTCTTATGAGTCTGTCATGTACCTCGTAATTTAGTGTCTCTCAGAAGGGCCCAGCTGATGAAATATAGAGACTGCACAGGACTGTCAGCTTGCACTTTTAAAGAAAATTTTGTGAAAAAAAACTTTAAAAATACAAATGAAGTTTAAGCTTAAAGGTGGAAACCTAAAAACTAAATAAAACAAATAACGACAGATTATATAAAAATTATCTCATGCTTTTTGAAATAAAACATCTTGATTTTGGAGCCACAGGTGTGATTTTTGATGCATGTAAATCATGGTCATGCAAGTACAATATTCATGGCATCTGCTTGTCAGTAGCATTGTCTCGTTGTTAAAGACTGTCGTGGTTTAACCCCGGCCGGCAACTAAGCCCCACGCAGCCGCTCGCTCACTCCCCCATGGTGGGACGGGGGAGAGAAACAGAAGAGTAAAAGTGAGAAAAATCATGTTTTTAAACAAAAAAAGTTGAATAGGGAAAGCAAAAGCCGCACACGCAAGCAGAGCAAAACAAAGAATCCATTCCTCACTCCCCATGGGCAGGCAGGGGTTCAGCCATCCCCAGGGAAGCCGGGCTGCATCATCACGTGTAACAGTGACTTGGGAAGACAAACACCATCAGTCTGAACGTCCCTCCACCCCTTCCTTCTTCTTCCCCCAGCTTTATATGCTGAGCATAATGTCATATGGTATGGAATACCCCTTGGGCCAGCCTGGGTCAGCTGTCCCAGCCGTGTCCCCTCCCAGCTCCCCGGGCACCCACACCTGCTCGCTGCAGGCCAGCATGGGCTCCCCCCCCTTGTCGCTGGCAGCCCAGCCCGAGAAGCTGGACTGTCCTTGACTGCTGAGCGGCTGCTCAGAACATCAGCACCTTATCAACATTTTCTCATCCCAACTCCACACCATGGCCTCACGCTAGCTTCTGTGAAGAAAATTAACTCTAGCCCAGCTGAAACCAGGACAACACTCATATATTCATGTGCTTCCCCCCTGGCAAATATGCAGATGGGATAACGTGTGCTGAAAGTAGTAATCCAAAGGTTTGTGTTACATGCTGCATTTGCTATGGCGGGACAGCTGACTCGACAGAAAGTCCTGGACAACAAAGCCTGCTCCCTTTGAAGCTGACACCTTAGTACAGCTATTTTCATGTCTTTCCTAAGCTTTTTGATGGCTGTAGCTCTTGGACCAGATGAGGGAGTGAGCGACCAGATGTCCTCCAGCACACACCACGATACGCTGGCACTCCTCCACAGAGTCCTCATGCAAAGCTATGCCTGGAGAAAACAAATCTCCCTCTCTTCCCTCACCTAGGGCATTGGCTGGGCTCCAGACTAACCTGCAGACTAAGACTAAGTAGTCAAAACCTACCGCCAGCACCTCACACCTGTTTGCCGGCTTGTTTATGCCACGACTCTGCAAAGAACTGCTTGAAATCTGCTGGTAAGGTCTAGCCCTGGAGCAGATTTTCAAATATCTAATTAACTCATTTAAACTTCCTTCTAAAATACTTTCTTCCTAAATTATGAAGAGGTTTAATAACAGCTTTCAGCTTCATTAACTGGTTTATATACCTGGAATCAAGAAAAAACCCAAAAATTTTGATTAATCACCCAGCAGCATTGTCTGACACAGGGTAGGGTTTACACCAGTGTTAAAACGTTTCTGAGAAATTGAATTTTTACAGTGCAATGTAAGGCTTGCATGGAGTCAACGTCTGGTTTGTGAAAATACAGAAGACTGATCCCATGTTGTGTTCCTCCTTTTCTGAAAAATTTCACGGAGCAGCAATTCGGCTAAACAGTGCAGTGATGCGTTCAGCTAAGAGAACCTTTTAAAACTATGTGAAAACTGCAGCTTGGCAGTATTTCACACATACCTATCCAAGGTCAGAATTTAACCTAATAGCCATATTTTTTTAACGAACAGCTCTTCTTCTGATGTGAAAATAGCATAAGGTGAGTCTGCACAGCGTTTTAAAACATAGCAGCACAAATGATTGCCATACACATGACTGCTAAAGCTTTTTGTTACTGCCAGTCACCTCTGCATTTTGAGATGTTCGGCACAATTAGGATTCCTTCTCAAATAGTCTGCTTTACACGCAGAAATCTGAACTTTTCATATTCACAAGCCTGACTCCAGTCAACATGCATCTGGGGTGCTTGAGGAATGGAAAATGAGCAAATAATGTGCTGCCAGTTACCATTAAGTCAAACTGATCAATCCATTTAAGAACAGGGGTAACTTTCAAGGACACCCAGCACAGTATTAATGTTGCGCTTTTAGACATTTTCTTTGACAAGAAAATGAAGATAAAAGTAGCAAGACGTCAAAATGCGTGAATTGTGAATTACCATTTAATATTCCAGTGAAGTGACATACGAATAAAGACAAGGGTGCCTTGTTGCTAAAAATAACCCCTTGTTTTCAGTGTTGATCTGCAGCTGCAATGAGAGTGTTCAGCATTTTTCAAGCCTATCAATTTTTAAATCTAGCAGGTTATGTCAACCTGAGAGAAGAAAAACTCGCTCTGACTTTTAGACGAAATGTATTTTTTTTCTAACTTATATCTGATTTTGGAAACAAAGTGTATCCCCCAAACCAAAGGCAAACCAAAGGCAAATCAAAGGCAAGCTATCACCTTGGTTTTATGCAAAGCACGAAATCACATTGCATTGAAGAGAGCCCCTGGGAGATAAAGAAGTACTTAGTGTCAGGACCACTTCAAACAGTGCAGGATCATCATCCTGCTGTATTGTACCAGTGGGCTTTCACATGTAAATCTGCTACCATTAAATTAATATTCGTAAGCTTAACTCTGATCCTTTCTCCTTTGCTTAATGAAGGACTAATTCCACTGAAGCCGAAGGAATTACGCACATGCGGCTGAACCCAGAATCAGGGTCCCTAGGTGGTTTGGATGATTTTTAGGCTTTGGGGGGTTCTTTTGAGCCTGTCCTTGCAAAACCCTCCTTTCTTCCACGGAAGCCCCTGCCAACATTCAAAGGGGGTGAATTTACCAATGGGAAAACATGCATTTATACTTGGACTCCGTGGGAGAAAGAGCCTGTTCACTCAGGAGCAAAGAATATACCGAATGTCATATTTCTAACAGGACATGGCCATTTCATAAGTTTTCAGTACAAGTTGACATAATGTCCAAAAACATTTGTCACTGATAAGTAGCCTACTGCAGAAGTTGTTTAAAAAAAAAGAAGGATGTTAGGCAATGAAAAGAGAGGAATGCAACTCAGAACAAAGGAAAAGTGAAAAGAAGGGAACTGTGATATTTTGTTTGAATGATAAGTAAACTTTCTGTGTCTTCACTGCAAGAGAAAAAACAGTTTTGTGACTGAGAGGCATTTCAAATGACTTGTCACAGCACAAAATCCTAGTGGAGACAAGGCACAGGTCTCTGGCATAGCTAGTCAAGGCAAGCTTTATACCTTTATCTCACAAGTTCCAGTGAGACAAAAACCATAGTGCCTTGTTTCTGCAAAGGCTACGTGTTAATATAGCTATCTTCATGTCAAAGAACATCTCATTTTTCCATAGAATAGTTATGGGACCTAGCACTTTTAAGCATTCAAGAGGAATATCCAGCTACATCATTTTTATCGGCTCAGGATTTACCAAGCAGACTTCAGAACATAAACTTGGCCTGCAGGGTCGGGGTGAAGTGGGGATTTTGTGGCAAGTTCATATTTGTGCAGTTCTTGTCCTATCTTCTCCAGCATGCAGCAACTGTCCACAGCCCTAAAAAAGATGCAAGAAATTCACTGTTATGCCAGTTAACTCTCATTTATTTTTTCTGTTCTTTTTTCTTTACAATCCACCGCTTTTCCAGCACCCATGTTGTAGCTCTGTAAACAAACAACATGGCAAAACGGCTTTTATACCCAGGCCTAGAGAAAATAAGTTAGTAGATGTAATTATATATAAATATCGGTAATATTGACTAGAATTAATTCCAGAGCATAGCAATCTTAGAAAAAGAAGTCCTCTTGTTATCCACATGACCAGTTCAAGATGAGCACAATATCACAGAATCACTGCATGGTTCATGATGGAAGGGACCTCCAGAGGTCATCTGGTCCAATCCCCCTGATCAAGAAGAACCACCCAGAGACAATTGCCCAGGACCGTGTCCAGACAGCTCTTGATTATCTCCAAAGACGGAGACTCCACAACTTCCCTGGGCAACCTCTGCCAGGGCTGGGTCACCCTCCTCGTAATATGGAGATGGCTCATTCTGGAGAAGCATATATTGGCCCTATGGTCAAAGAACCACTTCTTCCAAAGGGCTATTCAGAACCACTGGAACGACAACGACAGCTGTGATGGAGTTTTTTATGACAAGTGGGACTTATTCCCAGTGTCCGCTAGGAATTATGAATCTGCAGGGGTCAAACTGGTCAGCAGACACCTTTATCTAGGGAAGTGAGTGAAGCTTTTATACTGTATTGTATGTCCACAGCTATTACTGTGCAAGACTCTTAGCTGTCCTAGGGAGTTTCAAATTCCCGTAGGTTTGGACAGCTGAACCCACTCTAGATCTGCTGCAACTATAAAGGCTGCTTAGGCACTTCAAACTCCTATAGGTACCAATATGCAGACACATATCTCAGTCGTGATCTGAATTCCATCCCATCTCTAAGTAAATTATTCTTATTGACTACTCTGCACCGGAGTGACTTACATTTCTAGCACTGACATAAAAATAAAAAGCTACTGTTGAGAGTTTTTAAAGGAAACACAAATTTAGCTTAGTTTCAGCTCTTTTACCTCTGCTTATGTCCAAGTCCTCCTACAAATCCCATTCTGGGTTCTGTATAGCATTCCCTGGGCCAGACAATTCAACTTTAAATGCTCCTGCATCTAGTTTGTTACTGGATCTCAATTTACTCCTCTCAAAGCAGGGTCTACGTTGGCAAAACCATTGTGGTCCACTGTGTTACACCCACATTACGTGATATTGGCCCTATCGTCTTCTGGGATGTAGCATGACATGTGCCACAGCTTAGTGAAGACTAAACCATGGGGTCCATGACCTGCCCTGCGGGTTGTGAGGGATTCACATGAGGAACTCTGAAGCCACTGAAATGGTGTCAGTTGCTGAGCAGAAATGGAGGTACTATTTGTGTGTATTTTTGGAGAAATGGAGGTATGGAGCTCTCAGCTTTCATTGCAGAAGGGCTTAAGAAGGGGTGCCTGGCAATAATGTTTGACAGGTGGTTTGGGGCAACCCAAGCTTTGATTCCCTAGAATTCCCTGCTGTTGCTCAGCACATGATGCTGGGGCCAGCAGCCAGCTTGCCCATCCAACACCTAACATTGTCACACAAAGGGTGTTAGACAACGTCCAGCATGTCCCACATACCCATACTACAAACAGGTCCTTGCTCATACCTGGACCAACCCCTCTTCTCCTCAAGTCCAATGGATGTGTGGGTGCACGGGGCAAGCTGGGGCTAAGCATGGGCTCTGGCTGGCACGCAAGGGCAGACGAGGTGCACTCAGCGGGCCGATACTTCACCCCTCATCTCTCCCTCAGAAATTTCATCCACTTAAATATTTGAGCAAAGTTTTGCCTTGCTATAATAAGCAGATGTCTTCAGTGTTTACTTCTTGCCACTGCCAAATGTTTTTAATGCCATCTTTCTGTTTTAAGTGAGCTGAGAAGCTTACTTAGCCCTAATCAAATAACTGCAGATTTCCCAGACACAGAAAACCTAAAATTCAGTGATTTCAGGCCATCTACAGAAACATCAACAAAATGTGAATTTCTTATTATTGAAATGATTGATTTTATCTGAATGTCACTTCCCTGCATGTTAATTTTGATCTGGTTGGGAAAGTGAGCAGTTATTGAGGCTATTAAGCAAACATTCCCTGAATGAAAACAATAGGCTAATTACTTCTAGAAGCATATGGCTTTTATTATGCATGAATTCGTTACTAATTCACCCATCCTGCATTTTAATATTCAGCTTGCAAGCTCAGATTTGTTTTACAGAAACTTTTGTGTTTTCCCAAATTGAGACCTTTGCTACTAACTGAAGAGTTCTAAACTGTAAATAAATATTTCATGAGACCTTGGGAAAAGAAACCTATTTTACACTTTTTAAAGAAAACTGTTTAACGAGCAGCAGGATAAAATCAGGAGCTGAACCACGTTCTCCTCAAACCCAACCTGGAGGCTAGGGAAAAAAAGGTGTTGCTTTAATATGCAGTGTAATTTGCTGGTGTCAGAAGTTGAAGGGCTGCAAGAGCCTCAAGCCAGCTAACTCCAACTGCTTCCCCCTTGGGAGAAGGGCATGCAATCATCGGTGACTCAGAGGGTGTACGCAAAAGAAATGAGCCATGTCTGTAGCTGGGAGGAAGAGTAGGAGGAAGGGGGCAGGAGGTGAAGGGAAATCCTGTCTCTAGATATCTATGGGAGGAAACTGGAGTTATGGGTCTGCAAAAATCCAAAGGAGAATCTTATGAAGCAGAGGAGTGGATGGCTAGGAGGGACAACCCTCGTTTGCTTTTATATGAAGATACTCTGTTCAGTGTTAGAGAAAGGCAGCTGTAAATTTCTTACCATTGTCACATAAAAGCATGACAACAGTGGTAAAGGACACGAGATTAATAAACCCTGACTTTTTGTAGGGACACAAGTTCCCCAAAACCTCCTGCTGCAGATCCTTCACTGGAAAACAGTTAATTCCAGAAACAGGTCAGCAGCAAAAGGAGAAAATTCAGCTCACGCCTCCAGGTACCTCTGGTAACTCCCACCAGGAATAAAAGTCAGGAGATGACAATACTCAGGGCCAGGGGAGGGCTGGGTGACACAAGTCCCTCTCACCACCACGCGTGGAGGCAGCTCAGCCTCCTTCACTGTGCCGTGGGGCATCAGCCCCCCGTGTGGGGCTGGCAACAGCGCCTGTGTAGGGCTTCCCATTCTGCTCCATCATGGGAGTGTGGGGCACGGTCTCACCCCAAAGCAGCCCTGCGGATGGGACCTGCTCCATTCACAGTGCTGACCACCAACACAGGGACCACCCCTCTGCAGGGCCGTTGTCCCTCCAGAGCTGTGCTTGCTGCAGTCATGGGTCACTGGGGAACTGCCTTGGGCATGTATTACAAGGGAAGAAGGATGAGATCTAATGATATACAGTTTTGTATACAGAAATACAGAATTTAGGACACAGCCAGGCAAGAACTTGGGAAACCTGACAATGATATTTCGTCCCTGTTATGGGGCCTTGAAGATCATATATTTCTTTATTTTTAATATGTGTGCTTTGTACTATGTGTTCCTCTCTCAGAGGTGATTTAAATCTTAGTAGGTGTTTCCCTTTATTAAAGTGGTATTGAAATCTCCTCAAGCCACTTTGCAAAGTTTCTGGTTACAGATTTTTAGGGACCGTGAACATTATGTTCCTGTGTCATCTCCTCAGAATAGGATGTTTGATAAATCACAACTGCAACTTTTTGTCATTATATTTTTTCCTAAAGCCTACTGGAAGGTTGCAGGAGTCCCTGAAAGATTGCAGGCAGCGGGGAGAAGCGAAGCGCTTTGTTGGCAGCGCAGGCAGAGGCGACTCCAGCACTCCCACTGCACCTCAACCCAAGGTGGCCTCCCACAAGGCACAACATCCCCAGTGTCATTTCTGTGCCCGGCCACCGACAGCACTGCTGACGGGCACAAACTGCAGTCAATGCAGAGGACAAGTGTTACATACCTGAATTGTGTGCTTAAAGTTGCACAGATGCTTAAGGATTTGCTGTATTGGGACCTCTCCCTTGCGGGTACAGTGCCATGTGATGAGTCCTTTGGTGAAAGAGCCGGTTCAGAAAAGCCTTGCCCAAACCCCAGCTGCGGCATCCCGTCCACCGCTCTGTCAGGGGTTGCCCCCCTGGTTACACCAACCCAACATTTATGTGATCACGCTGTAAGTCAGATCTCTGAAACTGTCTAGTTCTTCAGATGTACTTTTTGGGGTGATGTCACGTGCAAATGTGGGCTGTGCAAAAGAAGGGCATCCCTTAATACAGCTGCCCAAACCCCAGGGATTTTGTGAATGCTGAAACTCCAGCTCCTCTCTAGTCAAAGGAGAGAAACAACCCTCCAAAGGGAGACCCAGCTCTGTGCCTTGGGATGAGTCAGCCTCTGGAGATGCCTGCTTCTCTCCACCAACATAACCAGCATGATTGATGTACACTGATATCTAACCAAGGCTGGTGAGATAACGTCCACACATGTTTTTGGAGAGGGAACAGAGGATGGAGCTGCTCCCAGTAACAGACTGCGAGCCATTCGGTCTGATGTTGGTACGACTTCTCCTTCAGGTGTTGTCACAGGGATAACCTTGGTCAGCTTTAATGGCACAAATCTCAGCTGGAGCTCTACAGCCATAGAAGATTCTGTCTGCAGCAGAAAGTGGCCTGCAGCCCGTGACTGGGGAAAGAGGGTCTCTGGCACTAACGCAGCCAAGACGCGTTGTGCGGTGCCAAGGTGGGTGTCTTACTGTGCTCTGCAGATGGTGCCGCCCCTGGGTCCCTCTCCTTCAGATGAAGATATCCAAGAACAGGAGTGTCTTTTCAGCAGAGGATGTCCCCATTCCAGCACACACAAATTGTTCCACATCACAACAAGGGACAACTTTTTGAAATTTCCCAAGAAAAGAATGTCGATATTTGGGATCAGTGGAAAAAGTTATACCCTTTCAAATTTTATATTGCAGGAAAAATACTACACACTTAATAGGAAATATGTGTATGCTATTGAAATGAACATTTCAGTCTAGTAGTCTGGATTGCAGTCTAGTATCCTAATGCATTGATAAAGTTGCAATGAAGAGTTTTGGCTTCTCCTCATTTAAAATATTAGAGAAATCGATCTGTTCCCATAAAACATTGTTTCAATTAAACAGTGCTTTTTATTGCAAGCTGGTTCTTCAAGAATTTTCAGGCAGCTCTATGACAAAAAGGATGTATGAATTACAGATGCTGTTGCTGGTCTGAATTTGTCTCCTATATAAAAATATTTCCTGTACCACGCTGCATTTGCAGATAAATCCTTTTTCCCAATATAAAATAAGGGAGAAAAAAAAATCAGATTAAGAGAGATTATTTTAATGTTAGAACTGTTAGAAAATAGATGGATGTGTTGTCAGAGTGAAAAAGAGACCCAGAGAGTGAAAGCTAGGGCTGAAAATGTCAGACTTAAAATAAATGTAGCCAGGCAAGTTGAATTTCAAATTGTTCCATAATGCTACAGTGACACTCTGAGCAATAATTAAGTTCTCTATTGTTTGCATTCAGTGAAGAATCTTTTAATATCCTGCAATTTATCATTCTTAAACTGCATAGCAATGTAATTCTCTACATTCTAAATAGAGCTGCAATTGTTGAAGAAATGGTAAAATGCATTAGTAATTCACTCCAAACTGCTGGCATCGTTATCCGTGGGACATGGTTTGGTAATTTGTTGATGAGATATTGAGATTGCTTCATTAGGAGGCAAAATTTGAAGGATTACTAAACAGTGAGCAGAACAGAGACCCTCTGGCCTTCAGATTAGGAGGTTTGGGGTCTCTTTGCTCCACCTCCTTCGGACACAGCATGTTTCAGGGTCAAGGTCTGCTCTTGGTGACGCTGGCAGATGACTGTGTTTATTTTAGTGAGGCCATCCCAAGCACGTGCTGGTATAACTAAGAGCAGAACTGGGCCCTTGCAGCAGCATACCGACTGGTTGCACACCACAAGCTTTGTGCTGTTTGGAGCTTGTTACCCAGACTACGTAGGTGAGATCAGGGACCCTCCATCGTGCTGAGGCAGCTGGTGGGATGGAGTACCCCTCACCCACTTTTAGGCACCTAAAGTTTGAACCCTTAGTCAAGGGTCCCCAGGGAGTCACATGCTGAACTTCCATGTACTTTGTTTCTGAAACATCAGCGATTTCACAAACACACATCTAAAAACTGAGTAAAGAATGAACATGATGTGTCATAAAAAGCAAAGGCCAAATTAAACAGTAATGCTATCCACAAGCCAAAGGACAAGATTATTTTGGTTATTTTGACTTCTAATTTCAAGTTAATTTTTAAGGTTTAAATTTTAAGTTTGCCCCAAAGCTTACAAATTTCTTAGGTCTTAGGACTCCAATGTAAAGCTACAGCACTTCAAAGAAGCAGATACTTAAGTCAAACGGCTGCTGACAATTTCTAATTCAGTTGTTTTGGACCAGGAGAGAAGGTCATCATCTCTGAGGCAAACCATTCTTTCACGGCTGAAATTCATTCACTCTTAATGCATACAGATTAGGCATGTCCTTTTAAGCCTCCTCAAAGGAGCAGGTCTCGTTCATCCATCCCCTTACCAAGCTTCATCAGTTTCTGCTGCAGAGACCTCTCAGCAGTCTTTGTTCACGGACCACCGTGCAGTGTCCATTGCATCAGGAGGCACCATTTAAGCTGTTCCTCTAGGATGCAGACAGTCTATATATGAAAACCTTTAAGCTGAGAATTAAATGCATCCTCTGCAGGATGGGCTGGTGAATGACTGCATGATGATAAGTATCCCAGAACAAGGCAGGGAAAAAATGTGAGGATGTCAAAATCAGGAAGAGCTGTTGCCTACCAGGTGTAAAAGATGCAGGCAATCCACTGATGCTTGAGGCACGGGCTCCTCCTGAGTTCCCACAGTGTTATTTCTTCCTCAGAGAGTGGATGCATGCAGGCAGTGGCCTACAGCCTCGTTTCACACCCTGGGAAGTCGAACCAGAAGCTCTTCAAACACAGCTGAAAAGTGCAGGATGCCTGTTCTCAGGAGGGCTCCCGTTGTGAAGGCTGCTGTCTGAACAAGCAGCGCACAGGAGAAAGAGGAGCCACAGTGATGCCATCACTCAGCATGTATGCACTGGTCCTCTGCTGGGCATGAAATGGTCTGAAGGCAAATCTCCAATGAGCATCTCAGGACACGTGACCTTCAGAGAGCACCTGTGTGTGGAAAGGTGCCGGAAGAGAGAAATCATGGAGCAATGAGTGGTGCAGGCAGCTGCCAAAACCTGAGATATGTAAAAACATGGACTATGGAGACATGGTTAAGAAAAAACATAAACTTGTTCAGCACAGAGTTCAGTGAGTTGGAGACAAGGGTCTTTGCTTTCCTCACTTGGGAAGAAGAACATAAAAGAACTGAACTTCTCACAATGAAGCAGCAAAGAATTACTTTGCCTTATTACTCTGTCACCTTCCTCTCCCCCTCAGCCCTCATGAGTCATCACTCATCCCAGTGCCAGTAGGGAAAACCATGTTGTGCTGTTGGGGCAAGCCCAAGGCGGTGGTCCTCAACGGACCAAGATCTCCTCTGAGCCGGGTAGGAAGAGCAGGGAATGAACAAACACCAAGCATCCCTGTCTTTTGCTCCTTGGCCCTGGCATGGGGAAAGAATTGAGAAATGTGCAGGCAGAGGAACCAAGGGCAGCAGCTATCTAGGGTGGCTGCAATGCCAGGATGCAGGAAAAGCAAGGAAAGGCAGTTAACACTAAAGAAACTGTGTGAGGATGCAGTTTCTCTTTCCTCTAAACTCTCCAATATCCAGACACTTTGGACTGTGCTTCCAAACTCAAGCTCCCATTTCTAAGCCATCTTACTCATTTCTACGATTTTTTTCAGGAGGGAATCTGGTATTGTAGAAGAAAACAAGAAACACTCCTAGGATTTGGGGTTCTTTCTCTTTAATTCCATCTTTCTCTTTAATTAATTCCACAGAAATTACTAGAGACAATAATTAATGAGATCAGGGACTCTAATCATTATTCTTCTTTCTCATTATTATGTCTTAAAATATGAAGTGCACCTATATTATAAATCTTCAGCTGCTCCTGACCAACCATCGAGTTTAAGGACACAAGCAGCACAGGTGGGTGAGAAGCAATTTCCCCTCGTACATTTGCAGTACCACAGGTTTCTGGATCTCAGCGGTATCAGAAGCTAGCTATTCTACCAGTTTCAAAAGCTGATTTATTACTGTCTCAGAAAGAGAAGCAGCATAGTTAAAACTGCACAGTAATTTGCTGCTCTTACGATCAATCAATTGCAGCCGGTACTGGCTGTTACATTGACAGGATAAAAACATGAGCCTGCCCGCTGCACCAGCTCCAGGGTTGCTTGCTGCGATCTCATCAGCCTGGAGACAAGCGTGAACGTTGCCAGCCAGCATCCCCATGGAGTTTGCAGAGATCCAGCTAAGAGTATCTGCTAACTCAGAGGCAAGCAGAGAAGTATTTAACACTTTCTTAATAACCTTCAGAGATGCTCAAATGAACTGGAGGTTGAAACCCAGCAAAAAAAGGGCAGCGGGGAGCTGTTAAGATGGGGAGAGATTGACTTCAAAGGACCAAGAGAACTGTCTTTGTTGTGAGTGACTTACAGAAGGTGCTGGGGAAAGGGGTCAGGTTTTCTGCCATTCTTGTTTATCCCAGGGGATGTGGGCTGGGACAGTGCTGTGCATCATTGCCCAGCCACCACCACTGTGAATCCCTGATCCTCAGGGTCACAGAGACCGTATTTCCCAGTGCTCCTTCATTCCACGGAGACATCTGAAATAAGGGACCACCCTCATCATGGCTTTCTGCACATGGAGAAACCGAGTTGTGTTAGTGTAAGAAGTCACTTGGTATCTAATGTAGGTCACAAATGTTGTCAACCCTCCAGCTCAAACCATAGAGTCAGATCACCTAAGTGAGATGCCCTCAGATGACAGGCTGAAAGCAGACACTTTTAACCAGGACACTGTCTGCCAGCTGTCATATAGTACTTAGCACTGTTTCATGGCTGTCTTCTCCTAACCGGCCTTCCCAACAAAGACATTGTAAAGTTCCTTGCAAAATGGGAACTTTTTTGACTTCATCTATATTGATGAACTAAACAATGCTAGAGCCCTCTTTCTATCCCTAATGTCAACTGACACAGTTGGCATCCTAATTATTAAAAAAATGTTCTGTGACCCCATCCCAACTGCCTACTGTGAGAAGTCCCTGGCTCATGCTACTTTTCAGACCATGCCCAGGAATCCTTTGGGAAAGTTATAGTTGGCCTGGGATTAAATCACACCATGTTTTTCAGTGTAAATCCATAAATGATCAAACTTTGATCAGTAGCCTGTACCTACTTAATTTAATAGTCAAGAGGTAGTCTTCAGTAATCCAGATAGTCAATTCCTAGCTTGCACCTGTGAAATCTTCACGCTCAGTGGGAGTTTTGGTACAAAAGTGCTAAGAACTACTCTGGTAAGGGATCATTTAGTGTTATAGAAAGTTGCAATAAATTCAAAATATAGAATGTAAAACCCTCCTTTACACTTCAAGTTTCAGTGTGAGCCTCTTCAAATCTGCAGCAGTTACGCTATCCTTTACTTTGAAATGAGTTTACTGTGAAGTAATGGTCTTGGAGTCATCTTTCTGTATTATGAGAAGCAACTGAACATGGAGAGCAAGACTCCTCACAAATGCTCAGAACTAGCTACTGAGTTGTCCCTATGCAGTCTAGGGACAGTAGTCTCATATGGCAGCATGGCTTCTCTTTCTCTCACCTTTGTGTCTTCCCAAAGGTAGCAAAAGAGGAAAAGGAAAAGGAAACTTTAAATATTATTGTGCATTCTCAGGGAAAATTTAATATATGGAAAATTCAAGGGAGGCATACTGTTGGTTTTTTTGGTTTAGTCTTTTGCTGGATTTAGTATAGTTACTGGTTAATGCATAATATTCTCTGCATAGGTACCAGAGCACCATGGTGATGGCTGTGACATAAGAGCTGAGATAAGGAAAATGAATTTGAGGTTCTGGCAGACTGACAGGTCTGTTAATCTGCAGGAAAATGATATCCTTGCTAAAATAAGTATTGTAACCATGACATCCTTGCTACAGGGATAACATTATCCAGCCTTCCATGAACATGTAGGATAGTTGAAAACCTTCAGGACAAACATACTTCTCTGCACAGCTCCAGCTGTTAGAATATCTGTGTATAATAATTGAATAGTTACAGGTGAACTCTCAACAAAATACCTGATCAGTGTCACAACTGCATTTGTATTATCTCAGCACAATCTCCCCAAAAGCAGGCACCCTCATTTACAAGTATAGGAGACATTTCTCTAAACTGCAGCAACTTGAATGCATCATCTCATTCATCATTGTATTCCTGATGAGTGAAGTCTAGACTACCAGTCAGGGGGTGGGGGAGAATCTCATGCAATTATCTGTATTTAAAAAGTGATTGTAGACATTGGGACTAAACAGTAGGAAAAGGATCTTACTCAGAGTATGCAGTAAAGGGCAATCACACTTGTGATTTGAGTTTCTTGCATCTAGCTTCATGAGTCAGCTTTGCCATTACTATTACCAGACTGACCAATGGAAATTTTTTATTTTGAGCAGCTCACCGCTCCTTCACTTTATGCTGAATTGGACACACACCCACCCCCCGCCAAGATGTATGCTGAATTTGACTAGATCCCAAATGAAGTTTCGTGTTTTGCCCATGCAGGTGATATTAGAGCCAGCTGATTTAACCATGGTTTATAAGGGACTTAACTCTTAACTCTGCTACATTAGCACCAGCTAATGATGGGTGCAGTTTTGTTGGGAGCATTTAGATCTGCCGCATGATCATGGCTTTTGATCCAGCCAAGCTCCATTTACAGACTCTGTCCCTAGGAAAGTTACGCTTATTGTGCTGAGCAAGAATATTCAAAAATATCTCCCTGGGGTGTGAGTGAGGGGCTATTTGGCAGGTACGAAAGTGGCAGCCTGGGAGCCAAAGTCTGTAAAAGTTTTGAATCTGAATGTCCTCTCAACGCTCTAATTTCCAGGAGCACTTTCACACACAGCTGCAAGTGAAAAATATTTTGCAAAGGAGTACATGGATACTTAAAAAAAAAATCCTACCACAATGTTCATGCTACTGTTATTAAATAGGAGTGTTACCCTGCGTGCTGGTTTCGGCTGGGATACAGTTAATTTTCTTCACAGTAGCTAGTACAGGGCTATGGTTTGGATTTGTGATGAAAACAGTGCTGATTGATTGATAATACAGGGAGGTTTTCCTTACTGCTGAGCAGTGCTTACACAGAGTCAGGGCCTTTCCTGCTCCTCACACCACCCCACCAGCGAGCAGGCTGGGGGTGCACAAGAAGCTGAGAGGGGACACAGCTGGGACAGCTGACCCCAACTGACCAAAGCGATATTCCAGACCAGATATATATGACTGACATGCTCAGTATATAAAGCTGGGGGAAGAAGAAGGAAGGGGGGGACATTCAAAGTGATGGTGTAACCGTTACGCGTGGTGCAGCCCTGCTTCCCTGGAGATGGCTGAACCCCTGCCTGCCCATGGGGAGTGGTGAATGAATTCCTTGTTTTGCTCTGCTTGTGTGCACGGCTTTTGCTTTACCTGTTAAACTGTCTTTATCTCGGCCTACGAGTCTTGTCACTTTTACTCTTCCAATTCTCTCCCCCGTCCTGCTGCGGGGGGAGTGAGTGAGTGGCTGCGTGGTGTTTGGTTGCCAGCACGACACCCTGCAAGGATTGGAGTCTGCTGTCATCCTTTTTTTGCACCATGAAATACTTCTGTGATGCTCTCAACTTTTTTGATGATCTCTACAGCTTATGTCCTAACCCAAGTCCCTCTGATTTCATAGGAATGTTTCCACTAACTTCAACAGACTCATTACAGAGAGCAATATAATAAGCAAAACGGAGACTTCAAAGTCTCTATTTAATTTAGTGTCTTAATAACTTTGCTTTGCTGTGGAAACTGAGGTCTATTAAATAAAATCTTACCTTAGCATTTCTATACCAAATCAAAATCAAACAGGCCAGTTTAATCAATGAAAAACAGACTGATGGAAGTGGTTAAAACAAAGAACTTACAGACATACATCTTCTACAACTCAGAGAAACAAGAAAGTGTATGGTGAGCGTGCAGTGAATGCTTTGGCAGATATTCGGGGAGGAACAGTAAAGCAGAGAAGATGACAGCAAAATGTGATACAAACCAAAGAAAACGCCACATACGAATGTTTGATGCTGCACTTTATTTAGACTGGCCCACCTCTTAAAACACAGTTTCTTTATATCAATTTTATTTGAAAGTCTTTAGCACTTCCAGTAACAGGTCTTGTTTTTAGTGCAGCTAAGCAACTATATTGTGCAAATCCCTAGGAGAGCTGAAAAATAGCAATGTCTGGATTAAGTCATTAAATGCATTTTATTGTTTGTGCTTTGTAATGTCTTTCTGCTGGCCTGAAACCCCAGGTATCTCAGCAGCTCAGTCACATCAGCTTTAAAGAACTTCTCCTGTAAGGCGCTGCAAGCACCTTGGCTGTCCAGCAAGAAGCTACCACCAAAGGCTCCTGAGGTACTGCAAAAGCTCATTGCTTAACAAAGGGTGCTAAAACCTGCTAGGACGTAAAACAAAGCACTTGTAGGCTCAGAGTAAACTGCACTGTATGCTGATAACGAGGCAGACTGCACAATGTGTGTGATCCTCACAGATTGCTGTCAAAAGAGCACACCAAGTGCTGGCAGCTGTGTAAAGTGCTGCATAGCAGGAATTAAGTAGGGAGAAGAAGGTTGGGCTGGTTCATCCCTTTTCCTATGTTCTTTGAAGGTGCAGAAGCTGTCCTTGGGGGTCACCATAGCCAGAATGCCACATTGCCTCACAAGATGGGAAAGCTGCTTTTCTATGTGCCTTGAGGATGAGATGTTTGACCCAAGTGACTAGAGGGACAATGTGTTCCTAAATCACTTGGGACACACCTAACATTCTTACATGTATTTGGGAGACATCCCATTTATGGGATAACCTGATAAAGTTCAGCAATATACTGTAAAAGCCTTCACAGAAACCACCACTACCAGCTCTGAAAGGAGCGTTTGCTATCAGTCTCACCTCAGCCACCACAGCTCCCACAAGGAGCACGGTGTAACCAAAAGGGTGGCCAGAAGAAGTCATGGCAGCCTACAAGTATTGCCAGAGGGATTTTACCCAGTTCTCATGCAAGGATGGAGCAGCATTTCCACCATTTCTCCTGTTGCACAGCTGTGCAGGGATTTTCACATCTGGCCTAATGTTTTGGAGCAAACTTCTTGCCCTCACATTATGCCTTGAACAGAAACCATTTACTCAAATCTAAAGAAAAAAAAAATTGGTCTTCTGTTTCTACGTATCTGTGAATAATAGAGGAGACCTTCACACTGTATGGGTTTCCTGCTTCATATGTCAGCCTACCACATGGCTGGCTCAAAGATGTGGTCAGAAATAGAAGTGGAAAAAAACAGACAGGTATAAGACACCTCTAAATAAGTCACTCTGAGGCAGGAAACAGCAACCTGCCATTGGTTAGAAAAAGATTATTTTCAGCTGCCAGCTATAATTAAACAACTTGTTTTCCTAAGGCAGAAGATCACAAGCTTCCTCTACAGAACAGGGTTTTGATTTTTAATTAAGTTGCCAAGGAGCTACTCTCACAGCCAAGACTGAGAGATCTTGAGCTTGTGGGGTCAGTCTGAGGTGGTTAGATACATCCACATTTATGAGAAAAACTATAAAACTTAATGAAGACTTAAACGGGTGGCCTTTTAGACATCTAACCTATTTTCTCTTCTTGCTGTGTATCTTTGAACAAGAAAGCAGCAGTTATTTGAGTAGTGATGCTTTGAATTACCATGGTCTGCCATGAGTCACCCTCCCAGAGGGCATTTTCCCAGCCCCGAGGAGCTCACCAGGAGCACAGGCCAGGGGCAGGACCCCAAGATGGCCAGAGGGGTCTGGGAGGAAAGAGACATGGGACTGCAGTCAGGGAGGAGCACAAGTGGAGGTCTACCCATGGGAAGGGCCTCTCTACATTGCCTGTCCTGCTGGGACCAGCCCTCCTCCTCCACATCTCCCACCACCCGGGGTAGCCACCCTGCATCTCCCCACCACCTCCCTTCTGCAAGGATCAGGAGCCCGCAGACACCTCTGGACATAAAGCAGGGCCATGCCCCACACTGCCACAGCTGGGCAGGACACCAGAGGTGAACAGGGAGGGCAAAGGAAGAGACAAACGCTGCTGCGCAAACCCAGTGTCACGGGTGTCTGCCACCGTAGTGCCGTTTTCTCTCTCCCCCCACTCCTACCCTTCATTATTTACTCTGATTTTACTGTTCAGATCCCTAATTGCACTATTCTCTAAAGCATTTGTCTGACAGTCAGTGAGCTAAACAAAAGCCGCGGCATGCAGCGTAGTACTGCTGCCTTGAGCAGAGCTCCGCAGCAAGCTCAAAAAAGACGGGCTCTTTTATGCCCCAGCCATTCTTCCTTTTCCAGTAATGTTTAAAGTATATAATTACGTGCCAGATAACGAGTTACCTTATTTGACATTTGAGAAATGCCAGCGTTATGCTTCCTTGTCTGCTCCCACAAGAAAGGCAGCATTTCTGTGAAAGCAGTAAGCTGAAATGCAAGTCAGTGCTGCTCCAGCCATGGGGGGGGGGGACTGTTGGTATCGCCTCCAAATGCTGCTCAAAGCCCTCCTGCACGGCATGGAGGGCTGAGGGAAAATTAGAAGCATCTTTTGGAGTTGTTGTGTGGGCTCTGGTTGGTAAGTGTCAGAGAGGAGAGGCTCACCTACCGAGAAACTAGGTTTCAACAAGGTATGGAGAACATAACTAAATGAAACTAAATTAACAAAAATTCTTTGTTTTGCCAAGAGCAGCCAACATCCTACAGTTCCAGCAGGGACACAAATGTCTCCCCTAATTATTTCCAAGAGCTCCCTTGTTTTTCCAAGGAAGAAAACAACATTCCCTAAAAAATATGCTGCCTTCCAAACCCCAAATACACATTTACCCTTTACTCTTAATCCAGTCAGTCCCTCTGCTTCACTTGATATCCTTTTCCCTCCTAACTCCTGCCATGTCCCTTCCAGTCCCCACCATCTTATAGCTATTTTTTTCCCAATAGCAATGGCAAGGCAACAGAAGTCACAAAAAGTGATGACAGAAGTCAATGCATCCAACAATCTATACGTGGTAGGGGGAAAGGAGGGCTTTTTGTGTTCAACAAGGGGAAAGAAGGGCTTTTTGGGTTCTCTTTACTGTAGGTACCCCGAGTTCTCCATTGGGTCTGCCCACGGGCACCTTGTGCCTGGGAAAATTCAAAACTTGGACCTTGCAGGTGAGACATAATAAGGAGGCTTTGTGTAATTTTGCTCATAGTGGAAACTTAAAATTCCAGAGAGAACAGCACTTGCATCTCTTAATTTGTCTCCTTTTATGTCTTATCCCCATATACAGGTTTCCTTCTATGGCAACATTAATCGCCAGAGAAAAGATGCTGCAGAAAGAAAAAGGCATTTATTTTTCTGTAAAACTTTTAGACACAGCTCTCTCCCCTTTGGCACTCCATCAGGAAGTGGGACAGCTTGAGTTATCTAATAACCCCTGTGAAGTCTGCGCATCCCTTTGAGGTTGTGTATTTCTAATACTTTCTATTTCTAAATAAAACACCAAAGAAAATCAGCATATAAAGTGCATCCAGTCACCACCTAATTTTTAATGCTCCATTTCTGAAGACTCTTTTCTGCCCCATGGATTTTTAAATATATATTGGTATTGTGTGTCTGGAAAAAGAGATGGCTCAGTGACATCTAAAACCACTTAAGCAGCCATTTGCCTCCAGACACTGAAAGCTTGTGGAAAGCTTGGAAAGCATTGTCTCGCACCTACCAACTGTAAAAAGCCTGGGAATTAAGTGAGATTCCCTGACCTAGAGCTTATTTAGAAAGGAGGAAAACCAACCACATTTAAATCCTTAAAAATGAGATGACTGCCTGCATCAGATGTCCCTGTCATCCAGCAACTTGTCTCCAAATGATGGGTGGCCAAGACTGAGATGTGTATACATTTGATATTCTCACAGAATCAGTCAGGCAGATGCTTATGGACTTCCTGAGCCAGAGGCTACATCCAGACAACTATGTTTAATAGTTCCTGATGGAGCTGTCCTCCACTAATGTGTATAATCCCCTTCTGAAGCCACTTCCACTTGCTGTGCCCATGATGTCCTGCAGCAATGAGCTCCACACCTCTACCTGTGCTGCAGGAGGACGTCTCTGCACAAGCCACCTGAAAACATCGTCACAGGAGTGACCACTAATTCTTGTAGCATCCCACTCACCTCCCTCGACTCGTATCTTTCTGTCCTCTACTTCTGCTATATCGTGTGAGATCAAGGGGACATTTGACTCAGCTGGGTGACACTGGGTGCAGCCAGAGTTTGAGATGTGGGGACATCACTGGTTTCTACAGCACCTAAATTATTATGTCTGGTTTGTTCTCCTTTTTTCCTTAGTAATTCCTAACGTTCCCTTTGCCATTGAACCTGAATACTAGCTCTTTCCTGAGCACTAATAGCTAAGTCAAGGTCCATCCCTGTGTGTGTTTAGCTAGGGCCATTTCCTTCCCTATGCATTACTTGCAGTCACCAACACAGAAGTTCATCTGCCATTTTCCCACCGGGTCAGTCAGTATTCTGAAGTCCACACTGCAAGAAGAGTTCTAGACACCGAATCAAAAGTTAGTTGAAAACAAATCCAATTTGCTGGCTGAAGTGGTGAAAATAAGAGAAATGATAAGATGATTGCACACTGTTTTACAGTAACTCATCTCTGAAGAAGCTGCTGCTCAGCTGCCTGCTCGGTAGTGCAGATTTTTTCTTACTGGAGATGAAATTTTCCACCCTGCAAAGGATCAGTGTTCATCTACTTCTCAAGTTCTTAACTTGAGGCCTTAAGAGGGACCTAAATAGTGCTTAAATTTTATACTGATCTCAAGAAAGGGAGCATTCAGTAAGTCCATATCTGCTCAAGAAGCTAGAAACTTCTGGAAGAAATGCCTTTTCTGTCCAAGACAGAGGGCACCAGCTCCGTGAAGGCTCTGCGGCTGACACTACGAACGGTGCCTGGTTGCTGTAAGTGGTCTCCATACCTGCAACCTGGCAAGTGGCTTGTGGAGGTGACATCCTGCCAAGGGTGTCACCGTGGGAGCTCTAGGACCTCAGCATAACCCTGTGTTTTCAACGAAGTGAAATAAATACAAAAGCAGCCGCATTTCTGAGCCACACTAGAATGAATAACAGCCAGATGAATTTTGTTTTGCATGTCAGTTAAATTATTTTAAAAATTGGTACTGGAAGATGTAATGCTATACATAGCAGAACCAGAAAGAAAAAAAAGAAAATGTTTCTATGAGCAAGTATAAATCCCAGGAACTACAGACTCTGGCAGCTGTAATGGCAATAAATTTTTAAGATGGCTTTAGAAGGTAGAATCTCTACATGTGGAAGTCAGGTTCTATTTAATTATTAAGGTCTCTGTGGAGTAATAAGAAAATGGAGAGATCAACCAGATATTAAACAGTACGTAGGCACTGGGACATAAAACACATGCAATAAAATAAATTTAACCCTCTGTGTGTGCGCACGCTTGTACGTATGCTCACATGCATCAGCAAGCCTATAAACAGCGTACATTCGTATCCCATAAACAAAGCATTTCACTTTATAGCTTGTGCTGGCAATGTACTTTCCTGTTGTTAGTGTTCAGCACTCAGGCACTTCTGGGCAAGGAAACTAACAGTGAACAGATCACAGATCATACCCAGGCACGTAAATAACCCTTATACTTTCCATATATAAGGAAACACTCATTACAGCAAAATGCACATAGTCAGAGCCACAGGCATTTACATTTAACTACATTTGTATCTTGATCACCACTGGTAAATGCCTTTTTCTATATGGTATGTAAAAGTATTAGGAATAGTAATTAGATCTCAAAATAAAGTTTAGTAATTGATCTATGTCACAGCTTTAGAAGGCAATTTTGTGCACGTAGTTAAACATAAAAAGACTAAAACTGTACCTAATATATAGGGTTCCATTTGCAGAAGCATTTATCTGTACTGTATGGGTTTGTGTTTTACTTTTTGAGGTTGACAATGAAGGGCTTGGCTTCATTTCGGATAGAGGTGAAGTGCTGTAATGCATTTCTTTCTGCCTTTCCACAGTACTGTTCTGTTCCTCAGAACAGTATTTTAATCTCATTATGATTAGTTATATTACTGTAATTCTAAATAGCATTATACAAATATTTATATGGAAAAGTTCAAAATGAGAATAAGCCAAAAGGCTGCTTTTATTCAGAATTTAATTTAGTTTTGAAATTAAAAATAAATTGAAATATTTCATTTTTCCTCTAACTTCTTCTTTTTGTTTAGGTATTACTAATTTCAGACTTTTTAATTTAAAAACTCTAGTTTCAGCACATTCTATCTATTTTCATGAAATCTTTTAAGGTACATACTTATTTGACTAGATCTAATGCTGAACTAACTAAAAGACCAGAGATCTAAGGAAATTGTTTCCCTGAATTTAATTAGACAGACAGACTTCCTCTGGAGGTCATCAGAGACATCCTCCTCTCCAATAAGTACTTTCTGGAGTGACTTCACTAGACTTCTATGTTGCAGGTGCAGTTTAAATGAGAAGATTATACAGGCACACAATACTAAAGAGTCCCAGTGTTAATGACTGGAAAGTAATTGGGCAGTAATTATTCCAGAGGCTTCTATAGAAATGTATTTTAAAAATTAGATATAAATTAAATAATTTTACTGGGTTTGCGTG
>NW_010529646.1:0-4464 GCF_000687285.1 Phaethon lepturus
CTCTATCCTGGCTGAAACCAGGACACCAGTGTAGTAGGTGGGCTCGTTCTTCTTATTCTTATTCTCCTCACCTGAAAATGGAAAGCTCCTTCCGTTCTAGCTGAAGTGCAGGACTGAAACATTTGCCTTGTCCCAAATAAACATACCACAGTGAAATTTTATTTTGTATTTACTTCTGAATCCGATATGATCATGCATTTTAAGATGATCTTCTGTGGTTAATGATTCTGGACACAGTGCGTGGAATGTTTAAAGCATATGGATAACTCTAAACATGTGAGTATCGTCACACTGTATTCAAAGACAGCATGCATCATATTAAATACAGCAGTAAGTGAGATCTTTTTACGTGCATTTATGTAGCTGAAGTAACATACTGATGGACAGTTTTCTCACTAATGTTAACATATTGGGAGGCAGATATTCTGCTGCTGTCTTAATAGTTCAAATGTTTGTTTTCTACATAAATATGAAGAAAGAAGGATTATGTTGTCATCTTCTGAATCAAAATACAATTAATTGATTTCATCATAGAAACACAAAGTCTGTGTGCCTAAATTAGTGTAAATGATACAAATTAAATGAGATAATTAAAATTGCACTATTTAAAAAACTTGAAGGTTGTGATGAGGCTATATAGCTGTTAGTATTGTTTTAATGTGACATCATGTGTGTCCCTGCAGTATATGCTTTGTAGTTACGTCTTTTACTGTCAGGAATAAAGGTTGAGCATCCCTCCTGCAGCACTGGAGACAAAAAAACTGATGCAGCACAAAAAACCACATGAATGATTATAGTTGCAGATAAAATATTGTATCATGTTTGTGGTCAAGAGTTGATCAGTACATGAGATCACATTCACAAGAGCTAAACTCATACTTGACCATGTGCATTGATTTGTTGATTGAGGTCCAAACAAGACATTGACAGTGTTTTCTGTTTGCAGATCCCTTGGAGGAGATAGCAGAATCTTCTCCACAAACAGCTGCAAACTCGGCAGCGGAGCTTCTCAAACAGGGTGCAGGTATGTTAACTTTTTTCCTTGCATTTGATTGTCACCAAATTTTGTATCTTACAGGCTAGGAGAAGCTGAAACATAAACTGGACTGAAGGATGTTTAAAGGGACCAGTTAAATTTAGGGTGCTGTGTAGAAGTGCAGAGGGCACTGTGAGGACATGTACCAAGTTCTTTCTGTTTCCTCTAACCAGCTCCTAAGTTTTACAACCCTGTGTTTGCTTTCCAGTCTTCTCTCCCATGAGAATATGAGGTACACATAGGCTGGTTCAAGCACAGCAATTTTTAAGCGATGACATTGCTTTCATAATTGATGAACTTAGAAAAGATATTTTCAGCCTGTGTTGCAGAGGCTCATGAACTATGTCTGAGGTCTGCAAAAGGCAACTAAGGAAAGTGTTCAGTAGGGTTAAATTCTCAGCATAGGAGTCAACAGTGCCACTGGAAAACGCTTACTGTCACATCAATCTGAAAAAAAAAATTAAAAAACATTGCTTGTGCTTCACTTGATGCTGCATGTTGTTAGGAAACATCTCTTTTATTGGATGCTGTTTTATAGATTCTCATGCATACTGCAGCACCCAGTCTGGCAAGTTAAGTTGTCTTACCATGAGCTTATTGATGTGACAGAAGAACCCTGGCAAGATAACCTCCAATGATGTGATTGGTATGGTCTGTATCGCTCTCAAGTAGAGGTGTTTGCAGCAGCTGTGTAGAGATGTCCTCTGCTTCTCATCTGTTTTGTTTGTGTGCAGCTGACCCAGAGACAGCTAGTGAAATAGCCTGTCTGAGAAAGTGTGGGGGCATCCTAACCTACCATTATTGGACATGGTGCTTTGAATACCCCTTCATAATCTTAAAGCTGTCCTTAGTAGAAATGCAGCCACTATGTTATTCCCCTGTACTGTGGGCATGCCTGAGGGATACCCTCTCCACCTTCCCATGGTCTCTCATTTTCAGGCTGCTCTGAATTCTCCCCAGCATCTATCTGTCCACCCAAGTAGTCCCATTAGAGTAGGAGACTACGCTACATTTGCCACTCTCCTTTGAATTTAGCCTACTACTGGAGCCACAAGCAAAAGTGTTGTGGTCAAGCATGCCTTTGTAAGAATGCTGCCTCATTGCCCTCACCCATTTTAGGGCACTTCTGAAGGGGGCAGTTGCAAAGCTGGGCAGCTCTGGAGAGAGAGCGTTGCTCCTTGCTTGTGCAGCAATCTGCTTTGACTTAAAAATTTGAAGTACCACTTTGAGTGCTGTAACCAAGCAGCAATGTGTTGCTGAGGCAATGGCAAGCCTTTGCGAGGCTGTGGCAGGAGTGAGCACATGTTGGCCTTTCTGTCTGCCAGTGCTGGTGGTGTTTGTTGTGGCCAACGGGGAA
Organism: Phaethon lepturus; assembly: GCF_000687285.1. NCBI lineage: Eukaryota > Metazoa > Chordata > Aves > Phaethontiformes > Phaethontidae > Phaethon > Phaethon lepturus. The sequence continues at coordinate 2,394 of NW_010529646.1, forward strand.
AAAAACAAGGAGGATGAATTTTTGTATAGCTTTCCTTCTTGAAAAACCTGGCAAAAGGGCTATTTGTTGTCTTTTGAGAAATACTGGTTTCTCCTTGCCCAGGGAATGCTTTTCAAAGAAAAAGAAAGAATTCTTACTTTGGTTGGCACAGCAGTCAGGTAACTCCTTATGGGAGCTGTGACATCATGGAATATTTGGGGAACTTTGTACATTTGTTTTTTCCCTGTTTTGTTGTTGCTTTTGTTTTTAAACAAGGGTTTGGAGCTGAGCAGATAAATTAGCTAGGGATGATTCTCAGAATTTTTTTGCCCCGATACATCATTTCCCACTTACTTTCCATGGTTCAGAGCTCCCTCTCCAGTCATAGAAACATTCAAGTTGTGGAGTTCAACATTGAAGGGCAGACCTGAAACATGTGAATTGTTTCTTTTCCAATATCTGAGCTTGTGTGAGCACCTGCAGTTTAGTTAGAGCAGATGCACTTTTTCCCTGCCCTGTTTTACCCCACCCTTCTCCCACTCCACACACAAGAAAACAAAGATGTGTTTTCCTAGCATGATTAATTTTTATAGCTGTCTGAAAAACCTAATGAGCATTTCCAGTCATTATCTAAATGCAGAAGCTGACCAGAAATCTTCTGCTTCCTAGAGAGTGACAACTCAAGACTAGAAACTATACAGATAAGTGGTGTTTCCTGGAACAGACCTTGCTTTATTAAACTTCCTGTTCAGCAGCAAAATTATCTGCCCTAAATAAATCCCAGTTCTTCATACCTGTTTCCACTAATACAGTCAAGGGACTAAGCATTCTGAACAATGCACATTGCCAGTCTAAAAGCAGCAGGGGTTACTTGAAGTGGCCACATTGTGTAGCTGTTGGTGGTACCATGGATGTGACTACAAAATGCCACCTGTGGAATATGAGAGCAGCAGCTTTGTAGGGCAGCTGCATTGCACAAAAGACACAGATGTCTTCCTTTTGTTTTAGCCTTGAGTATGGTTTCTGTGGGATTGCTGTCATTCAATACCCCATCAAACCATGCATGATGTTCTTAAATGAGAAATCTTTCAGCCTTTCTCATTACCTTTCCTTTCCTGTAATCTCCTTTTTAAGCTGATGTTTTTGCACTTTACAACACTTTTGAAAAAGGTTACATACAGAAGTAAAGGAACCTACTGTGTTTGGTGACTGCTTTTGAACTATTACACAGAGGGCAATCTAGACAAAATGCTTGGCTATTTCATGTAGAAACAAAACCTGAACATGGTCTGTTGACACCAATGCGATGTGTGGCAGAAGAGGAAGGGAAACTCTTCATTGGAGTGTCAGAAGTGGTGAAGAGTGTGACTGTGAAACAAGGCAAGCTTCCTGTGGTGGGAAAGGCTCACGGGATCATGAAGAGCTTTAGAGCTGTACCAAATGTACACAGTAATGACGTGAGAAGAGGAGTGTTTATGGTTTGGAATGTTATTTACAATTTTGGATAGACATGACAGAAAGCTGTTCAGTGAGGAAGGCCTCATTGAACTTGCCATTCATCGCCTTAAATCTCTCTGCATGAATTGTATCGTAATTGATTCAAACAAAGGTTATTGAAACTATCACACCAATGTGCAAATATATTTGGGAAATTTTACACTTCAAATAAATGAAATCTCTGGATCCCTCTGTTCACTGACAGACTTCAGAGCTTGAAGTTACTGGGCTGATCATCATGCTGGAATCAAATTTATGCTTATGCAGTCTTTAACTGTACGATTGCTTGGTTGTTTTGAAAGTGCCAATGTCTAGCTGTGTATTTTATGTAGATGGTCATAGGAGAAAGCTTTAGTCAGATTACAGAATAGCCATATGAAAAAAGAAGCTGTTAGATTTAATTTAATCTTTGCTTTCATAGTAAAGTTGGCAAACCAAACTAAACTCCTAAACAAATGAAATGTTAGCATGGTAATTTGCATATGTCAGCTGCCAGAGTTGTAAATGCTGTTCTGGATACCTACATAAATGTTTTTGCCAAAACACAAAGTCTGTTGGTACCAGTGTTCAGCTGTGGATGTGTTTAATCATTCCT
>NW_010529646.1:4476-21893 GCF_000687285.1 Phaethon lepturus
GCTTGTGTTGTAGAATAAGACTAGGAGGCCTTTTCAATTTCAAAGATGTTCTTAATCTGTTTGTAAATTTGACTTTATACAGTCCTAAAGTATTTAAGCATGTGAATAATTCTATTAATAGTATATAATAATAATAATAATAAATACTGTATAATGTTATATGGTACTGTTACTATGTAGTACTATGCAGTATTACTTGGTACTACAGTACTACTATAATACTAGTACTTCTTTTCCTAGTGCTTGCTGCAGATTTGATAATGAGACCAGGTAAAAAAATTAACTATTCAGTAGCCTTAGAAACCAATGAGCTTCTATTTTATAGAGATACTTCAGAAGTTACTGCTATCTTTAGGAGAGGAATAGGGCTTTTAAAAATAAGTGCATGCTGAGATAAAGGATAGATCTAAAAATACCCAAGTCAGTAATTTTTCTCAATGTGGAATTTCCTTTGCCCTAAAATCGCTAAAGATACAAAACACTATGGAATTAATGACAAGTGAGCTTTGCAACAACCCTCAATTCTTTATGGGGTGAAAATGTTCTTGTCGTGTCAAACAAGTTAGTGGTTTCCTTTGAATATAGCTCCTGGCCTGTATGAGAAATAGTGTGGCCAGCAGGAGCAAGGAAGTGATCGTGCCCCTGTACTCATCACTGGTAAAGCTGCACCTCGAATGCTGTGTTCAGCACTACAAGAAGGACATGGAGTTGCTGGAGTGTGTCTGGAGAAGGGCAATGAAGCTGGTGAGGGATCTGGAGCACAAGTCTTATGAGGAGCAGCTGAGGGAACTGGGCTTGTTCAGTCTGGAGAGAAGGAGGCTGAGGGGAGACCTTATTGCTCTCTACAACTACCTGAAAGGAGGGTGTGGCGACGTGGGTGTTTGTTGGTCTCTTCTCCTAAGTAATTAGTTATAGGATGAGAGGACATGGCCTCAAGTTGGCCAGGGGAGATTTAGACTGGATATTAGGAAAAGTTTCTTTACTGAGAGAGTGGTCAAACATTGGAACAGGCTGCCCAGGGAGGTGGTGGAGTCACCATCCCTGGAAGTGTTCAAGAAACATGTAGACGTGGCACTTTGAGACATGGTTTAATGGGCATGGTGGTGCTCCGTTGACAGTTGGACTTGATGATCTTAAAGGTCTTTTCCAACCTTAATGATTCTATGATTTCTATGATTAAGTATCATTTGAAAGTGTAAAATGTGTGAATGTATGCTGCAAAAATGTGCATTTTCTTATTGGCTGCTGTAATTGAACTTAAAAGCAAAATATCCCAGTTCGTTCTCCTCAGGAATGCTTTTGCTGTAGTAGTACCTATAAGTGGCCGCTCTCTGTTGCTGTCTTGTATTTAAATTTCAGGATCTGTGCGTAATAGATAAATACAATCATTGGCTTAAATATAAAGGTATTAAAAACAAAGGGACAGCAAAAGGCCTATGACGTCCAAAAATATAGTCTGTGAAGCAGCAGTGGGACAAGGTGAGGCACACATAGAAGCTGTGGTAGTTTTCTGCCAGTCTTCCCTGTTTACTTTACAAATGCACATTTTGTTTGGTTTTGTTCAGAAAATACCTGTTTGCTTGCTGTTGGGTAATGACCTCTCAAAGTCTTTCCCCTCTTTCATTACAGCATGTAATGTCTGGTACCTGAATTCAGTGGAGATGGAGTCCCTGACGGGCTACCAAGCAGTACAGAAAGCCTTCAGCCTGACGCTGATGCAAGATCCTTCTCCCATCTCAACCGTTGTCCATTTCAAGGTGTCTGCGCAGGGAATCACATTGACAGATAATCAAAGAAAGTAAGCCAAAGAGGGATGGGAAGAGAATATCACCTTGTCCGCAAGAAATGTTGGCTGCAGTTGATTTGATTTTCCTAGTTATTTTCTGCAGTCTCTGTCTTAGAGCATAATAGGACTGCCTCAAGAGTGGCCATGACAGTGTCAGCTGTCTGCAGTGCTGGCAAATGAATGTTTTAAGCTATGGACATTACTTCCACATGGCAGCTCTTACCTCTGGTGACTTTGCTGTGGCAGTTTTTTCATTGTTGTTATTTCTTTTGAAAGTAATGCTTTGCCAGCATTTGATATTCAACCTATCCATTGAAATAATTTATCTTCATGGTATCTTTCACCAGTATCACAGAACAGAGTTGGCCTAAGCAGACGCTGTATCTCCAGTATTTGCAGTAGTGCTTTGGGTAGTCTTTGGGTAGTAGTAAAATACTGTGGTAAAAAGTTAATTTATATTTACTTTGCAGTGAATGCTATTAAGGCTACAACAAAGTCTTCAGATTTGAAAACTGACAGTAACAAGGGAGGGACAACAGGAATTCATTATAGGTTTAAAAAAAAAAAAACCTGCTAGACTTCTTAATTCCATGGGGTCTACAAGCATTTATAGGAGATCAAGGACAAAACCTTAAATTATAATGCCTAGGAGTGCCTATATTTTGAAATTTAATATAATCAAATTATTCACAAGTTCCAAGAAGTTGCATTTCCCACTGACATAGTATCTAAATGGCCAGTTTTTAGAAAATATAGGTTTCATACATCTAGTTCTTTTTCTTAGCTTGAGGGTAAGTTTTCTTTCATCTAAACTTGATGTTACTATTCTAAATATGGATTTATTTGGTTGGAGCGGGTCAGGTGTCTTTCAGAGTCACTCAGAGATAACAAAAATATATATCGTTATTACTAAATTTAGCTTAAATATAATTTATTTTTCAGATCTGTTTATTGTTTTAAATTTTGAGTATCTTAACTATTCCTAAAATTTGTTTTATTCCTTCCTATCCAGACTCTTTTTTCGGCGACATTATCCAGTCAACACTGTTATTTTCTGTGCTTTGGATCCCCAGGACAGAAAGTAAGGAAGACAGGCAGTATTTCTAGTATCTTGTTTGTATTGTTGATCTACAAAACAAACTAACATAGGTTTCATTTTTATTTCTCCGTTCCTTTTTTTTTTTAACTGCTTTCTTAATGGACAACAAGATGGGTGAAAGATGGCCTTTCTGCAAAGTAAGTGAACACCTGTCTGAGTCTCTTTTAACTGAATGTTTTAGGAATATCATACAGTGATGAGTTTCTTAGTGTTCTAAATTATCTTTTGTCAGAGATATAGAATGGAACGCAGCTGTTCAGAGACAAGTCTCTCTGCCCACTGTAATTAGACTTCAGTTACTTCATCTGCACCTCTGCAAGTCAGGGCCTAATTATGTGATGGTGGGCTGTCTGGAGCCAGAGCTAGCATGCTTTAAGTTGCAGGTCTGTGATTTGACTGCAGTTTCAGAAATGAAAACAGCCATTTGCTACTCACTTTGGTGTTCCTCTTGTCCAGCAACACTAACACAAGCTTACTTGTCTCACTTAGACTGGTAGCTTAAAAAAAATCCAACCAACCAAACAAAAAAAACCAAGACACACATGCCACATAGATGAAAACACTCCTAGTAATGCTCATATGTGGCATAAATACATAATTACCAGGGGATTGCAAAGTGTTTTCTGTTGAAGGCAAACATTGTTGTCCCCCTTTTACCAAAAGAAAAACCCTAGGCAGAGAGCATTCAGGCACTGGTTTCTGGAAAGGGACAGAAATAGATGGCTTAAGTGCTCTTTCCAGTACCCTGTCCACTGAGATGTGTGGACCTCAAAACCTCTCTTTAGGTGATTCCTGACACACCACACCACACACCCCCCAAGGTAGGTAAGAGAACAGCAGTATTGAATCAGATTAAATACATCCCTGGGGTGAGCAGCATGCCTCTGACAGCAAACTGTACAGGATGCAATACAGACAAAGTAGAAGGAAGGGGACAGTCTGCTTCCCCGACTCTGGCCATCCTGAGCCACTCGGGAGCTCCTGACTTGGCTGGTACATCTAGACCACTGTGTCTAGCAGTCACACAGGACCTTGTCCATCACAACAGATGAAGTCTGATTTGTGCTTTTGGTCTCTGCAGTATTTTTTTTGCTTTGTGAAGTGAGACAATGGCTGGCTGTCTCTTCTCTGATAGACTGTGGTTGTTGCCCTTGCAGAGTATTTGGGTTCGTTGCCAGGAAGCAGGGCAGTGCCACAGACAACGTATGCCACCTCTTTGCAGAGCACGATCCAGAGCAACCTGCCAGCGCCATTGTGAACTTTGTATCAAAGGTCATGATCGGATCCCAGAAGAAGATCTGATGCCTTCCCATCCTTGACTCGGAGCTCTTCACTGACTTCACTGAAGGAACGCACTGTGAGGGGGAGAAAGCCTATTCAGCAGCGTCTGAACCTTGTCATTCCCAAGAAGGAAAGCAGAGGACAGTCTGTCTGCATTGTGTTTGCAAGAGTTCAGCCTTTTCTTTGAAGATGCCTCTGACTTAAGAAAGCATTGTTTCTTTGTTTTTATATCAAAGGACAAAACAAAAGAAGCTGGGTGCCACCGAAACCTATGTAGCCCGTACCTGAATGAAGCATAAATGAAAATCTTTTCTCCTGAAGGGTTTCTAATATATTTTCACATGCTGTTTCTCAACATTTATTGGAGCAGAAATACTCACTAGGCTGTGCTACTTATTTTGTGCAGAAAATGTTTTGTATAACCTCCACAAAGACACTTTCCATAGTTGCATCAATGGTAGCTATAGGCCTTGCAGATATGCTCTTAAGAGAATGATGGCCTGAGGAAGACTATTTGCTCTTCCCTTCATCGTTATGTGATCAGTGATGGGAACTGAATGGAGAAAGGGGAAGATGTATGTGAAGAGAAGGTTTGTGCAAGTTGATTTCTGATAAGAAAGGAGTGGCAATGTGGTGTATTCAGGGAGAATGCTCTCTTGGTCTGTTTCAGTTTGAAAAATTTTAAATGGGGGAGAGGTGGCAGGAAAAAAAAAAAGGTTGTGTGGAAATCTATTTTGTAATTGGGATTTTTTGTGTCTTTATTTTTTTTTTATACAGAGAACTAAGCAGGGAAGATTCTGTATTTTAATAATTACAGGATAAAAATGAGGGAAAAGCAAAGAAGAAAATTTTATAATTTATGTATTTTTACCTGTGCCAGATTATTTATAGTAGGTCTCAGATCCTGGTGTGTCGTATGGATATTCTTAAACTAGACCATTGCTGAGCTTTGCCTCTTTAGTGCTATTTTGCATAAGTAAAAGTATGTATAGCCTGTGCCTTGCAATAAGCAATAGTTTCATATTTTGACTTTTGTCTTACAGTGACAAAATACTTCCCATTTCCTGTCGCTGCAGTACTGTTTTGGTAGTAACATTTGTTCCCTAGCCTAGTACATAATTACATTGTGGATTTTTTTGGCCCTCTTTTTATTGGAGCTTTGAGGAATTTTGGGGTTTTTTTTAGTAGGAACTAACAGTAGGAACTATTTTTGGTTTATAATTTTTTTTAATAATTCCTTGAGTCAGGAAATCCAAAAGGGAATGGAATTTATTTTGTTACTCTGTCCCATTTCTTGAGACCATTTATGTCATGATTTCTACAACCATCACACTTGTACATATCTCTGCATCTTTTTAAACACAGTGGTATTTTAAGTGCACAACAAAGCGCTAGCTAGCTTTACAGAAAATTGATACAGTAGGTTGCAGTGGAAACCTTCACGAGGAACGTAAGCTGCTGAGGTCTACTGAGCAACCCCCATTCACTCCAAAAAACAATACTAGGCCCCCATATCAGAACTGATGGTAACTTCAGCTGCAGTGAGACAGTGCTGAAAAGTTTCATTGCCTCTGTTTCTTTGATGTGTGGCTGTCAACATTATATTAATAACCTGAGGAATAAAATAACATGCTGAATTCAGCATACTGATGCATGAGGCACTGGATTAACTAGGAACTGTACCCACTTGGAGGATTTAATCCTTTTATCCACTTGTACTAAATAATGGTTAAGTGGAATGGGAAACTCTAGTTGGCCTATATTGTAAGAAGGTTCCACCAGTTTGAACTACGTTTGTCCTGTATAAATTATTACTTAGTTTTTATTAACAGCTCTCTTCCTATTTCCTAAAGTATTAGGACCATGGAAACCTTATTCAGTGACCATAGCCAAAAGTGTTACGAAATTATTTGTGCAACTATGAATTTTCTATAAATAACTTCACACTTTTTAAAAGGAACGGTGGTGGGGAAGAGAGGGAGCGAGAAGAAAGATTTGAAGTTTGATGTATTTGGACCAGGAAGTGGTGTATTAGTAGTAGTGGGCATAGGATGTGTGTAGAAGGGTGAAGCAATCCAAAGTGTAGTAGCTACCATTGAAGCAACAAAAGCAAGTGCCTCTGATTTGTACCAAATAATTCTGTTCTTCTGACGCAGAGGTATACTACTTAAATGGTGTTTATGTACCATCCAAAAAAAAATGCAGTTCTTACTTTTAGGAGCTTGGATTCTTTTGAAACATGTGAGGACAAGTTTCCTTTTAATATTCTTTTGATGCACCAAGAAACCAGTTGCCTAATCTTCTCAGCCCATTGGAGCCCTTTGAATTTCTTCAGCTGACATCTCAATTAGATTTAAGTCACAATTAGATTTATATCTGATGTGCTGTGAGCATTGAAATGAGGCAGAATTTTTTACTGTATTTTTTCACTTCTGTAGATGATACTTAAATTTTAGCATGTCTTGTTAGACACCAAGTGTTGGCCTTTGGGCTGAAAATAAAGTGTCTTTTTTTTTCCCCCATATATTACCATTTCCATTCAGGGCCTTATTTTTTATTCCTTGTGATTTCTCAAGGCCTGCTGAATTTAAGAGCATAAGGAATTGAATGCTGATACTCCTGGTGGTGTTTCCTGGGAGTTTAGCTCTACTTGTAAGTGGGAAAAAAGAATTTGCCCTGTTTCTAAGGGAAGTTTTCTATTATGCATTCCTTTGGATGGTATATTGCCCCGTGCTTTTTCTTTTTAATGGATTAAAAAATGCACAAAGCAAAATAGTTCAGGATGTACCATTGTGTAGTGTATGTAGAAAGATATTCACAAAACTTATGTCCATGGCAAATACAAGACTAAATAGTTAATACAGCACTTTCTTTCAAGGTTTTTGGTAGATATGTATATGCAGTTTCATAACTAATGGCAGCAAGTTGACACATGTATTTAGCCAGATTCCTATTAACCTGCTTAGTAAGTGTACTGTTATAATCATACAGTGTTAAACTACAAAAAATGCTAAAAGCCATGTTTTTAATTCAATGGTTTCCGTGTATCCAACAGTATCATTAAAAATTTAATGTTTCCTTCTTGGATTTACCTACTAGTGAAAATTTCTGCCTTTTTCTTGAAACTGTAAAGAAGCATCAAAAGGTCTCTAGTATGTAAATGAATGTTCTATAAATTCTTTGTATAGTCATTTTCTCTGCTCTTCAGATATCGCCTCTATGCAGATTATAATAAAATTATGAATGTGAAATTCACAACACAATGTTACAGGGCAGTCTGTTATGAAAGAAAGTTATCTTCTGGCATTCAGAACCAGGGAATGAGCAAAACCTTGGTGAGGCAAGAATAGGTTTCATGCTGACACAGGTCTAGTTTTGTTTTAAAGATTTCTTTCAAGGACTTGACTTCACATGAGACTGTGTTAGTGGTTCAAGTCTAATTAAAGCATACGATATTCCTAGCTCATTTGCGGTTTTAATGGTATAAAAGTGCCTTTTGCCTGCATGGCGTATTTCAGTGTAAGAAGGAGGACTATATGATGTCACCTTTGGAGATGTCTGTACCCATTTAACTGTGCCTCCACGGTGACTACATTGGAAAAACTTCCAGAGGAGCATGAAGGAAGTGAGAAATCTAGCCCGTAGCTGAAATAGCAATCTGAGTACAAAATCTGTATGTCAGCCACACATTGAAGGTTGAATTATATACATGCTTTATTGGGATTATTTCTGAGACTGATAAACTCTGGTATGTCATGCTGATACTTTTTCTATGAGGCATAAACTGGCAGGAATTTTTTATTTAGTGTGATTGGCTGTCATTCATCACTACAGGCCATCGTGAGGTTTATGCAGGGGTGTAACATGCCACAGAGTTATTAATTAAAAGTCTTCATCTTTCATCGGAATGAATTATAATGTGGAACAGATGACAAGGATGCAGCAGTAAAATGGGTCTTCTGTGTCAGTCCCGTCTCCTGTTAAACTCTTGTTCTTGAACTTGGATGCCATTGTGCACACGTGCTGCTGTTGCTCCTCTTTGAAGGCTGCTCTGGTGTCTCTTCGCTCCAGTGGATGAAAATCTGCTTTCAGTATTCATCCTAAATGTATTCACAGCTAGTGTATATGCAGTTGTTCTTCTGCCAGCATTGTCTCTTAGCATGAATAACTGTTTTCTCCCTGAGGTATTTATAGCAAGAGATTTGACCCCCCCTTGTGTCCCTCAGTCTTCCTTTGGCAAGGCTAAACGAGTCAGCACTCAGCCCTTACATTTTTGTCTTTGAAAGGGTGCAGAGACCTGCTCTTCTTTAGTCTTCGTCAGTTAGTTTAATTTCTTTGGAGGGACTCTGAATTAAAGAGCCAGACTCTTAAAAGGGACACAAGCTGCTGCCTTGTGGGTTTTTTTTTTAAATACTTACATTAGAAAACTCTAAGAACAAGAAAACTTGGCCCACTGGATAGACAGAGTAAACCCTTCCTCTCCTTCCACTGTTGACACCTAGCGCAAGGTAGTTTACACAATAGTGTAAACTACATCAGGCAGTGTGCACAGAGGAAATTGTGAGGGCAAATAGCTAAAGAGGTTCTCAAAAGTGTAAGTCAGAAACAGGAAGCTTGCAGGAGACGTAGCAAGACTGGCAGACTACCAAGAGGGCAAAGGGGAGCTATTAGGGAATTTAGGGACCTTGCTGAATATCTGAGAAGGGATTTGCATTACATGTCACTGCAAAGGATGTCAAACCAGGACTGTTCCCTTCCTTTGAAGACATTTAGTGTGATACATAAAGCACAAATATTTGTACCAATTTTAATGTTTTAATTTTTGCAGAATCACAAGAGTGGTTGAAGTTGGAAGGGAGGTCATCTGGTCCAACTCCCCTGTTCAAATGGGGTTGTCTGGAGCCAGTTGCCCAGGACCATGTCCACACAGCTTTTGAGTATCTCCAGGGATGGAGACTCCACAGTCTCCCTGGGAAACCTGTGCCCGTGCTCGGTTACCCCCACAGTAAAAAAGTGTTTCCTGATGTTCAGAAGGAACTTCCTGTGTTTCAGTTTGTGCCCATTGCCTCTGGTCCTGTCACTGGGCACCACTGAAAAGAGCCTGGCTCTGTCCTATTTGCACCCTCCCTTCAGATATTTCTAGACATTAGTAAGATGCCCCTGAGACTTCTCCAGGCTGAAACAGTCCCAGCTCTGTCAGCCTTTCCTCAGTGGAGAGGTGCTTAAGGGCCTTAATCATCTTCATGGCCCTTCTCTGGACTCTGTCCAGTGTGCCCATGTCTCTCTTGTACTGGGGAGCCCAGAACTGGACGCCGTACTGCAGGTGTGGCCTCACCAGTGCTGGGTAGAGGGCAAGGATCACCTTCTTCGACCTGTTGGCAATACTTGGTCTAACACAGCCTGGGATACCATTAGTCTTTTTTGCCACAGGGGCACACTGCTGGCACATGTTCAACTTGGTGTCCAGCAGGACCCCCAGGTCCTTTTCTGCCAAGCTGCTTTCCAGCTGGATGGTCCCCAGCATATGCTGGTGTGTGGGGTTGTTCTTCACCAGGTGCAGGACTTTGCACTTCACCTTGTTGAACTTGATGGCGTTCCTGTGTGCCCATTTTTCCAGCCTGTTGAGGTTCCCCTGGATGGCAGCATGCTCCTCTGGCCTACCAGCCACTCCTCCCAACTTTATGTCATCAGCCAACTTGCTGAGGGTACACTCTGCCCCATCATCCAGGTCATTGATTAAGATGTTAAACAGGACTGGACCCAGTATGGACCCCTGGGGTACACCACTAGTTAGCAGCTTCCAACTAGACTTGGTGCCTCTGATCAGCACTCTCGGGGCCCGGCCATTCAGCCTGTTTTCAGTCCACCTTACTGTCTGCTCACCCAGCCCCTGCATCAACAGCTTGTCTCTGAGGGTGTTATGGGAGACAGTGTCAAAGGCCATACTGATGTTCAGGAATACATTGTCCACTGCTTTCCCCTCATCTACCAAGCCAGTCATTTCATCACAGAAGGTTATCAGGCTGATCAATGATGACTTCCCCTTGATGAAGCCATGCTGACTCCACGAAGATGATCAGGGGCTGGAGCACCTCCCCTATGAGGACAGGCTGAGAGAGTTGGGGTTGTTTAGCCTAGAGAAGAGAAGGCTCCAGGGAGACCTTATAACAGCCTTCCAGTACTTCAAGGGGGGCCTACAGCAAAGATGGGGAGGGACTCTATAAGGGAGTATAGTGATAGGATGACAGGTGATGGTTTTAAACTGAAAGAGGGTAGATTTTGATTAGGAAGACATTCTTTATGCACTGGAATAAATTGCCCAGAGAAGTTGTGGATGCCCTCTCCCTGGAAGTGTTCAAGGCCAGGTTGGATGGGGCTTTGAGCAACCTGATCTAGTGGAAGGTATCCCTGCCTACGGCAGGGGTGTTGGAACAAGATGATCTTTAAGGTCCCCTCCAACCAAAACCATTCCATGATCTATGATTCTATGATCCACAAGCAGCTGGTGCTTTTCCCCTTAAAGATTTCTGCTTAGGTACGCATTTTTGGCAATGTTACACGGAACCTGTTCCAGGTTGCAACCAACTGCTTGTGCCCTCCCAGTAATCTAAGAAGACTTAAAAAATGGATTCACCTCAAATTCCTGCATGGCCTTTTAAAAAACTAAGTATTTAAAATCATGAAATTATGTTTTCATCATTGTAAAAATCTTACGAGATCTTTGGTAAAGAGTTGTTTCAAGAGTTCTTGAAAACATAGAATTAGCTTTTTGTACAACAATGACTTTTTTTCTGGTATTGTGTACATACTATCCTCAAATACTATTTTTTTAAGATCTACAGCTATTCATATCCTGCCTAATTAAATTTGACTTGTAGGCTTTCTCCTCTTGCCACCTGTATTATATACAAGTTGTGGTTGGTTTGTAAAGGAGATGGCAGGCTTGAAAGAAAATACAGAAGAACAAACTTAGATGAAATGCAGTATGGATGGGGGATCAAAACGTGGGATGGGCTTGGTCCAGGAAATCTGCGTGCTTATATTTACTGCAGTAAAATAATCCAGCTGTCAAAATAAACAGAACTATGTTGATTTGTATATTGAAGTACTAGTTTCCAGCCTTTTCATTTGCAAGGTAATGTGAAACGCCCATTGAAGTGGATGATAGCTGTTTATACCTAGGACATGCAAGTGATGAGATGAGGCCCTCAGACCTCAGAAGGAAGCTTCCCAGCACACAAACCTCTCCCTGCATATGAAAGTAGTTAAAATGCATTCATATAACTGAGTGCTATAGCAAGCTCACAGCCATATTCTCACATATATCAGCATGTTTTTCTCAAAGTGACAAAGAAGGACAACCCCTGAAAGTAGCTGCTGGATGAAATCATTGTCCTTGTGGGAGTGCTCAAACAACTTTTGACTGCTTTGGTCTCTTTCTGTAGCAAGTGCCAGGCATTTGACATAGCACTTAGGAGTGCTAATACGGATTTTTATGAGGAAATCTGGCTTGATATGTGTCAGTCTTCTTCCTCAGAAGGTGGTTACCTAAAAAATCCCAAACGCTGGTCTCGATCATGTAGTGACAAACCAACAATATATGGTATGTACATGCACTGAGACTTATGGATATGAATATTTGTTCCTGTCAAATATATATTTGATCTCTCATTGTCTAGTTAATTGGAGAACATTTGATATTTGATTTTATTTGTTCTGGGTTATTTCTTGGAACCATATCTATTCCTCAGAAGAAGCAGAACAAGCATGGTTTGTATCTCTGCAGTGTTAATGTTTAATCACATTTCACAATAGCTTAGGACTTCTATAACTCATTTTGTTAGAATAACTCACTGAAGATCTCAGAATTTTACTTGCTGTTACCTCTGATGAATTTATTAGACCTGGGATATCTTTATGTTCATGCCTGAACCTCAGTCCAGTTCACTGAGTGACATACCGTCTGTGTATACATTTTCCTGTGTGCATAGTTACACAAAGGTTGGCCATTTGTAAGGACTGCATTCTCAGTAAGGTTATCTAAGTGTGTATGTACTTCCAGACAAAAGCAGTATGTTGCTGAGATGTAACAGGTAAGATGTTTAGAAAGTGCTGGAGAGATAAAAATCCTATGTGAGTTTGAAATGGCTGCAATCACTGTAAAAGAGGAACAATGTGAAGTGTCTCACAAGATTTTGTTTGGCTTTTTTTTTTTTCCCCCCAAAGGAGATCATTAATCATGTATAAAATTCTAGATTCCTGCATGGAAAAATCCAGTCTCAAGTTAATATCAATAAACTAGATATGCTAGATGTTGTTGGCAAATGCCTTGAGTAGTGGACCTGTAAACATTAATACTATGTTCAATTTATTAATTGTTCTTGTGATTTCTGAGGTAGTAAAGTCGTAGGTCTGTGCATCTGAAAAATCAGGACCTTTGCCTATCTTTAGTGGCAGTAGCTGAGGTTGACTTAGTATCTCTGGAGCTGTTAGTATCTCTGTTTGTACATGTTGGGTAGATTACAGACCTGTTTAAAGATGATGGGATTTAACCAGTTTTTAAGCAGTCATGTTTTTTACACTCTCCAGTTTGACTCATAAAGTTCAAGTGAATGTGTATGTGTATGCTACTTGGCTCAGGAATAGGAGAAATAGTTTATCAAAACTTTCTTTCTGAAAAATCCAGCTCACCCAATATTTCCAGATACATTTCCAGGATATGCCCCAGAAAAATGGATTTACCATTTTTTTCCCTTTCTGAGGAAGGATTCTCTAGTGGTTAGAGCTGGCTAAGAAGAGCTGTGCTGCAATGGGTGTTGCACGGGAACACATTGGCTCCCTGACCCAGTGCAGGAAATAAAGGCTGTTTCAAGACAAAAAGGAAAAAGAGAGAGATCACAGAATCACACAGAATCACAGAATCATTAAGGTTGGAAAAGACCTTTAAGATCATCAAGTCCAACCATCAACCCAACACCACCATGCCCACTGAACCATGTCCTGAAGGGCCACATCTACATGCTTTTTAAATACTTCCAGTGATGGTGACTCCACCACCTCCTTGGGCAGCCTGTTCCAATGTTTGATCACCCTCTCAGTAAAGAAATTCTTCCTAATATCTAAACTTCCCCT
Source organism: Phaethon lepturus (assembly GCF_000687285.1). Taxonomy (NCBI): domain Eukaryota; kingdom Metazoa; phylum Chordata; class Aves; order Phaethontiformes; family Phaethontidae; genus Phaethon; species Phaethon lepturus. The sequence goes on from NW_010529646.1 coordinate 17,775, forward strand.
GGTGCAATCTGAGGCCATTTCCTCTTGTGCTATCACTAGTTACGTGGAAGAAGAGACCAACACCCACCTCACCACAACCCACTTTCAGGTAATTGTAGAGAGCGATAAGGTCTCCCCTCAGCCTCCTCTTCTCCAGACTGAACAGCCCCAGTTCCCTCAGCCGCTCCCCGTAAGACTTATGCTCCAGACCCTTCACCAGCTTCATTGCCCTTTTCTGGACACGCTCCAGCAACTCAATGTCTTTCTTGTAGTGAGGGGCCCAAAACTGAACACAGTATGCGAGGTGGAGCCTCACTAGTGCCAAATCACTTCCCTCATCCTGCTGACCACGCTATTTCTGATACAGGCCAGGATGCTGTTGGCTGCCTTGGCTACCTGGGCACACTGCTGGCTCATATTCAGCTGGCTGTCAACCAGCACCCCCAGGTCCTTTTCTGCTGGGCAACTTTCCAGCTGCTTTTCCCTAAGCCTGTAGTGTTACATGGGGAAAGTGCGATGAAAGTTTGTGCAATGTATAGCCAAGTATAGTTGTTCACCTTTTCTGCCAGGCAGCTCTCCAGCCACTCCTCCCCAAGCCTATAGCATTGCATGGGGTTGTTGTGACCCAAGTGCAGGACCCAGCACTTGGCCTTATTAAACCTTATACAGTTGACATCAGCCCATCGATCCAGCCTGTCCAGATCCCTCTGCAGAACCTTCCTGCCCTCCAGCAGATCAACACTCCCACCCAACTTGGTGTCATCTGCAAACTGACTGAGGGAGCACTGGATCCCCTCATCCAGATCATCAATAAAGACATTGAACAAGACCGGCCCGAGAACTGAGCCCTGGGGAACACCGCTTGTGACCGACCGCCAGCCAGATTTAATGCCATTCACCATGACTCTCTGAGCTCGGCCGTTCAGCCAGTTCGTTACCCAGCGAGGAGTAAACCTGTCTAAGCCATGAGCTGCCAGTTTCTCTAGGAGAAAGTTATGTCTAGGAGAAGTTACCTCCTTCTCTAGGCACACACTCCAAGACTGATGGAACACGTTCCAAGATGAGGAACTTGGTCTTCCTGCTGCATTCTTGTCAAACCAGAGGAAGTGGAGCATTAGAAAGGTTGTAGCTCAGACCACTAATGCTGCTGCATTGTACCCATAATCAACACCTTCCACATACATCCACTCTTTCAGCTGAGGTCCAAGCTTCTCCCAAGACCAGGCTCTGCATCAATATTGGTTGCCCTGGCTGAGCGCCCACCCCAGCCAAAGGGTACACAAACAGAAGAGTCTGGGCATGACCATTGCTCAAAGTTTCACCTGGGCCAGATGGCATCAGGGGAGGGAGTACTGCTTGGTCTGCCCAAGGCTTGCCTGAGCCCTGAGCATGGGGCTTTTAAGCCAACCTGCAATGAACAGTGTTAAGAAATGTGTGGGCTTATGGGGCTTTGTGCCCTTAAACCTATGTAGAAAATCAGCCGCTACCAACAAGGTCCTTTTGGCTGTTGTGGTTTAGCCCCAGCCGGCAACAAGCCCCCACGCAGCCGCTCGCTCACTCCCCCACGGTGGGATGGGGGAAAGAATCAGAAGAGTAAAAGTGACGAAATTCATGGTTTGAGATAAAGACAGTTTAACAGGTAAAGCAAAAGCCGTGCATGCCAGCAAAGCAAAACAAGGAATTCATTCACTGCTTCCCATGGGCAGGCAGGTGTTCAGCCACCTCCAGGAAAGCAGGGCTGCATCACGTGTAATGGTTTCTTGGGAAGACAGACGCCATCACTCCAAACGTCCCTGCACCCGTTCTTTCTTCTCCGTCCCAGCTTTATATACTGAGCATGTTGTCATATGGTATGGAATATCTCTTTGGTCAGCCTGGGTCAGCTGTCCTGGCTGTGTCCCCTCCCAGCTTCCCGTGCACCCCCAGCCTCCTTGCTAGCAGGCCAGCATGGGAAGCTTGGACTGTCCTTGACTACTTAGCAACAACTCAAAACATCAGAACGTTATCAACGTTTTCTCATCCCAAATCCAAAACACAGCCTCACACTAGCTTCTGTGAAGAAAATTAATTCTATCCTGGCTGAAACCAGGACAGCTGTGCTGAAAGAGCAACATGCCTAGAGAGGGAGCCAACTGTACGGTATGCTGTGGAAAAACATGTAAACTTGAGCCTTGGAAAGAGGGAGGCTACAGAGCTAGGCATGGAGTTTTTGGAAAGTGAGCTGTGGTGAAAAGGGAGAGTATGTGGGGATTTAACCTTTTTTTTTTTTAATACCATCAACATTGCTAGTTCTTATTTCTACTCCAATAAAAGTATGGGTAGCTTAAGACTTGCATTTGCCTTACATTTAGATCACCGTAATAGCAGTAATATAGGGAAAAAATGAAAATACTTTTGAAAATACAGTGGATGATCTAGATATAAACAGGTCATTAAGGAAAATATAAAAAACTTTCATCGTTGACAAAAAAAGCTGATCTTGAGAACTGCAAAATTATGAGATGTCAAAAAATCAGGAGGGTGTCCAGAAGTTGCTTTGTGTTGTTTGGTTTTTGGCTTTAGATCTTCAGGAGTTCTTCACGGTTAGAAACATGCTTATTTTTAAGACTGATAGCTCAGGTTCTTGTGTAATTAGCCAACTCTGGGACCTTTATGGGAACACAAGGCAAAGTGCCATGAGACCTTTGATAACATTGTGAAGGTCAGTAGCATTGTTTATGGGACTGTTTACAGGATACCTACACTATATAATGGAACTTGGCTTGTATTTCCTCTTCACATCTCTGTAAACTCTGCCCTGGACCTGGGTGTGCCTGAAGAGTGTGCAGGAGGATCTCTCTGACTTTCAAGTCATCCCTGGGATTTGTGGTCATGTGAACAAGGCATTTCCTTTCTTGCATGCTCTTGTATCAAATATTTACAATCAAAAAACCTCTGTAGAAGAAGCATTGATCTTTTTTTGCCTTATTGTCTCATCTTGATCTGACCTATTGTCAACTGGTGGGGTGACGTAGCTAAAGGGAGGCAGTGATGCAGCTCACAGTAGCACAGCCCCCTGAGCAGCCCCTAGGGAGCTGTGACTCTGTTTTCCTACTTCTCCGTTAACGACTGTTCGCAACGGGAGCCGGAGCAGTGCGAGGAGCACCAGCAGCGGCGGCGGGACACACGAGTGGGGACACACGGGGACAAGTCTCAACAGGGGGCGTCCCCCGAGCAAGTGGTCCCGGAGCCGCTGATTGGACGAGACAGCAAGGGGCGGAGCCTGCACCCGGCAGCGCGGGAGGTTTAAGCAGGCGACAACATTCAGCCCAGCAACGGAGGAGCACGCGTGTTTCCCAACGGGCGGGCGGTCGCGTGAGTGGCGGTATGGCGAGTACCCCGCAAAAAGGAGTGTCCCCGGCTTCATCTGACCTTCTAGCACCTGGCAGGACACAGACAGAGCTCCTGTTCAAGCATGCGGCCCCCCCCAGGTTCCATCTGGGGGCTGCGCGAAGGGATATTCCTAGGGGTGGAAAGTGATTGCCAGCAAACCTGTGGGAGGTGTGACCGCATTGATGAGCTGCTCTGCTTGGTGGCCGAGCTGCAGGAGGAGGTGGGCAGACTGAGGAGTATTCGAGAGTCTGAGAGGGAGTTTGATCAATGGAGGTGTACTCTGCTATCTGTGATGTGTGCAAGCCAACTCAGGGTGGCCACTAAGGTGGCCAGTGCTGGATCTGCTTTGTGCCAGGAGGAAGGCAATGTCACAAGGGATAAGGAGGGGTGGAAGAAGGTCACAGCACAGAGCTGTAAGAGAAACCCCTCCTTACCCTCTAAGATACCCTTGAAGATACCCTTACAGAATGGGTATGAGGCCTTGGGTATGGCAGATGAAGCGCTTAATGAGAAAGAGGAGGAACCTGCGCAAGTAATCTTGACAAGGTCAGAAAGACCAACCCCTTGCAACAAATCCCACATTACAACCAGCGCTGAGAAGAAACAACGATGAGTTCCAGTCATTGGTGATTCCCTCCTGTGCAGAATGGAAGAACCCATTTGCAGACTGGACCCTCTTTTCAGGGGGGATTGCTGTCTCCTTGAGGCCGAATTAGGGATGTCACCACAAGACTGAAGACCCTAGTACAACCTTGAGATCCATTCCTG